>NC_074687.1:3230810-3307287 GCF_029448725.1 Salvelinus fontinalis
CCATAATAACAGTAATGACATGATAACCACAATGACATGATAACCATAATGACAGTAATGACATGATAACCCTAATGACATGATAACCACAATGACATGATAACCATAATAACAGTAATGACATGATAACCATAATGACATGATAACCACAATTACATGATAACCATAATGACAGTAATGACATGATAACCCTAATAACAGTAATGACATGATAACCATAATGACAGTAATGACATGATAACCCTAATGACATGATAACCATAATGACAGTAATGACATGATAACCCTAATGACAGTAATGACATGATAACCATAATGACAGTAATGACATGATAACCCTAATGACATGATAACCATAATGACAGTAATGACATGATAACCATAATGACAGTAATGACATGATAACCCTAATGACAGTAATGACATGATAACCATAATAACAGTAGTAGATCAGCTCATTATGTTAGGTCAAATCGCTTTCCTGAAACATCATGAGACCCTACCAGAGATTATGTAACCACATGGATGGGTGTTTGTTTTTGAATGCAAGAGATGGCGAGTAAGCGTGCACTGCATTCTCCGTGTGTGATTGGGAGTGTGTGTATGTCCACTAGGCTGTGTGTGTGGCTCCTTGTGGCTGGCACCTAGCATGTGGAGCTGAGCTCACACTGCAGGGCACTGAGACCCACAGCTCATTCCAGCCATCACACCGCCTGCCACTCAAACACAGTACATACAGCCTAGTGCACATACCGTGTCTTCAGAAAGTACTGACTTATTCCACATTTTATTCTTACAGAGTTCAAAAATGGGTTAAATGGATTTTTTGCTCACTCATCTACACACAATACCCAATAATGACAAAGCGAAATCATGTATTTAGAATTTTTTTCAAATCTATTGAAAATAAAATACAGAAATCTAATTTACGTACAGTGCATTCGGAAAGTATTCAGACCCCTTCCCTTTTTCCACATTTTGTTAAGTTAAAGCTCATTATAACATATATTAAATTGTTTTTCCCCTCATCAATCTACACACCATACCCCATAATGACAAAGAGAAAACAAGTTTAGAAATGTTTGCACATTTATTAAAACCAAAAAACAGATACCTTATTTACATAAGTATTCAGACCCTTTGCTGTGAGACTTGAAATTGAGCTCTGGTGCATCCTGTTCCATTGATCATCCTTGATGTGTTTCTACAACTTGATTGGAGTCCACCTGTGGTAAATTCAATTGATTGGACATGATTTGGTTAGGCACACACCTGTCTATATAAGGTCCCACAGTTGACAGTGCATTTCAGAGCAAAAACCAAGCCATGAGATCGAAGGAATTGTCCGTAGAGATCCAAGACAGGATTGTGTCGAGGCACGGATCTGGGAAAGGGTACCAAAAAATGCCTGTAGCATTGAAGGTCCCCAAGAACACAGTGGCCTCTTAAATGGAAGAAGTTTGGAACCACCAAGACGCTTCCTAGATGTTTTTCAGCGTTAGGGGCTGGGAGACTAGTCAGGATCCAGGGAAAGATAAATTGAGCAAAGTACAGAGAAATCCTTGATGAAAACCTGTTCCAGAGCGCTCAGTACCTTAGACTGGGGCGAAGGTTCACCTTCTAACAGGACAACAACACTAAGCACACAGCCAAGACAATGCAGGAGTGGCTTCGGGACAAGTCTCTGAATGTCCTTGATTGGCCCAGCCAGATCCCGGACTTGAACCCGATCGAACATCTCTGGAGAGACAAGAAAATAGCTGTGCAGCGACACTCCCAATCCAACCTGACAGATCTTGAGAGGATCTGCAGAGAAGAATGGGAGATACTCCCCAAATACAGGTGTGCCAAGCTTGTAGCATCATACTCAAGAAGACTTGAGGCTGTAATCACTGCCAAAGGTGCCAAAACAAATTACTGAGTAAAGGGTTTGAATACTTATGTAAATGTGATATCATTGTATTTTTTTTATACATTTGCAGTAAAATCTTACCTGTTTTTGCTTTGTCATTAAAAAAATACAATTTAATCAATTTTAGAATAAGTCTAACGTAACAAAATTTGTAAAATGTCAAGGGGTCTGAATGCTTTCGAATGCACTAAGTATTCACACCGCTGAGTCAATACATGTTATTTGGCAGCAATCACAGCTGTGAATCTTTCTGGGTAAGTCTCTAAGAGCTTTGCTCACTTGGTACAATATTTGTCCATTATTCTTTTGAGAATTCTTCAAGCTCTGTCAAATTGTTTGTTGATCATTACTAGACAACCATTTAAAGTCTTGCCATAGATTTTCAAGCAGACTTAAGTCAAAACTGTAACTCTGCCACTTTGGAACGTTTACTGTCTTCTAGGTAAGCAACTCCAGTATAGATTTGGCCTTGTGTTTTAGGAAATTGTCCTGCTGAAAGGTGAATCCCGGTTTTCCTCTCTGATTTTGCATGTGCTAAGCTTAGTTTCTTTTTTATCCTGAAACACTCCCTTGTCCTTAATTATTACAAACATAGCCATAACATAATGCAGCCACCACTATGTTTGAAAATACAGAGAGTGGTACCCAGTAATGTGTTGTTTTGGATTTGCCCCACGCCCCATACATAACACATGTACACACCTTTAAACGGCCGTGACACTTCTACCAATAGGTGCCCTTCATTGTGAGGCATTGGAAAACCTCCCTGGTCTTTGTTGTTGAATCTGTTTGAAATTCTCTGCTCGACTGAGGGACCTTATAGATAATTGTATGTGTTGGGGTACAGAGATGAGGTAGTCATAAAAAAAATTATGTTAAACACTATTATTGCACACAGTGAGTCCATGCAACTTCTTATGTGACTTGTTAAGCAAATATTTACTCCTGAAGTTATTTAGGCTTGTCATAACCAAGGGGTTGAATACTTATTAACTCAAGACATTTCAGCTTTGAAAGTTTTATTCATTTGTAATTTAAAAAACAATAAAAACAATTCCGCTTTGACATTATGGGGTATTGTGTCACTGGACTACACACATCTCAGTTTAATCAATTTAAAATTCAGGCTCTAACACCACAAAATGTGGAAAAGGTTAAGGGGTATGAATACTTTCTGAAGGCACTACACACACACACACACACACACACAGAGGCTGTTGAAGGCATAAATCTAAGCCTAATCGACTCTCCCCAGCCGCTTCGTCCCACAAGACCCAATAATAACAGGCACTCTGCTGGCCTGTTCCTGTCCTAGCCCTGACCCAGCAGTCTCCCCCAGCCTGAACCTACCCTCAGCTAAAGCTATGTCTCGCCCTCTATCTCCAGCCCCAACCCCAACAAGCTGAGAGCTGCTTCAACTGGTGTTAGGAAAATGTGTTTCAAGGAACTGTTAGGCTATATATTTGACCTGTACAGTGTAGCTCTGCAATGAAGAAAGAGGATACAAACACATATATGCTCACATAAAACACACCTTTTCCCAGCTATTCTCTTTGGAATCTAGCATTAGTCCAGGGTTTCCCAAACTCGGTCCTGGGGCCCCCCGTGGGTGCACGTTTTGGTTTTTGCCCTAGTGCTACACAGCTGATTCAAATTAACCAACTCATCATCAAGCTCTTATTATTTGAATCAACTGTGTAGTGGTAGGGCATTGGAAACGTATTTCTCTCTGTCCCTTTTTTTACCCTTCTGACTGAAACATCCGAAATGTCACTCGTTCAGACCGTTGATGAGATGTTCTACTGTTCTACTGTCTCAGTTAAGCCCTTCATTAACTCTTCTCCTCTCAGGTTCATATTGTTGTTCATCCTTCAAGTTTATCTTCAGTTTAGACACACACACACACACACACACACACACACACACACACACACACACACACACACACACACACACACACACACACACACACACACACACACACACACACACACACACACACACACACACACACACACACACACACACACAAAGTATCAGGGAAGTAAGGGTGAAGGCAGGCAAGTTATAAGGAAAGGAAGGAAGGAAGTAAGGAACGAGAGAAGGAAAGTGTTTTTATTCTGAAATAATGCTATTGTTGGCCGATGGATTAAGGTTTTGGCTGAGTGTGTGGGATGGATTTACCCTCCAATGTTTAGCTCATAGGAAGAGGAGGAGGAGGAGATATGAACAACAGATTATCCCTCTCTCTAACTGAGATCTGCTGCTCTGCTTCCCTCCATCTCCGTCCCTCAGCATCCCTCTCTTCCTCCTTCATCTCTCTTTCATCTTTCTTTCTCCTCACATCTCTCTCTCCTTCTTTATCTCTTTCACTCTTCTTTAGTCTCTTTCTTGTTTTGTAGTATTTCCCCTAACCCTGCCACCCTAATTGGAGTAAACTAATGGACATCAATACTTAGACTTCTACTTCCAACTTATACATATGCATATTACGGGCACGGTACATTTGACCTTTTAGTTATCTCTCTTTTTCTTTAGTCCCACCCTTCAGCCACCCTCAACCCCTCCCATCTATCCCTGAAAACCATCCAGTTTTAATTTCTATTTGCCATCTATTTTTCAACTGTGATGTTTCACAAAAGTTCTGAACCTTTTATTGTCATAGTTTCTACAGATTGTAAATGAAAGATTAACATTTTTGCTAAGAGTATTATTAATCAAATTACTATACATTTTCAGATCACCCAGCACTGCTATTTGCACTGTTAGTTTTAGGTAAACGTTTAGCTTTTTCAGACATTCCTGAACCTGTGACTAAAAACAAGCTACTTATGAGCAGTACCAAAACAAATGATCTAATGATTCTGTCTCTTTGCAGTTAAATCTGCAGAGCTGGGATGATAGTATCCCCCATATACAGTATATACATAACATTCTATTGGTTGCAAGAATTAATTTGAATTGAAAGTCTCTAAGTTTGGAATCAGGTGTTTTGTGTATCAGTTCATAAACAATGTGCCATGGAATCGGCACGTTAAAAATCTCTTCCCAACTATTTTGCAACCTGTATGGCACAGCTGTCAATTTGTTGGTCCTTAAATGGAACTGGTCTACTTTTTTATTTATCAATTTTGGTCTTTAATGTAGTAGGGCCAACAAACAAGTTCCTTACCTTCTCCCCTTTCCATTTGCCTCCTCCAATTTTGCGGTAATGCTACAATCAGTTGGTTGTAATTTTGGATAGAGGAGACATTTCCATATATTTTTGTTAGCTGCATGTGTGACAACTCCACCAGTCCTATTTATGATATCATTTTTTTTGTAATGTTTTTTGTTTCTCCAAATTTGTATTTATTTTTAATCAATTAATATATTTGAATTTAACCACAATATTTGTTCAGTCATTTCTGGTGGATAGAACTGTCTCTCTTTTTGCCTGAGCAGTCTGTGGTTTCTAGGCCAGACACTCTAGGCATGGGGGTGGAGCTGAAATGATCATCTCATGGAGAGGCAGAGAGAGAGAACGAGAGGCAGAGAGAGAGAACGAGAGGCAGAGAGAGAGAACGAGAGGCAGAGAGAGAGAACGAGAGGCAGAGAGAGAGAGAGAACGAAAGGGAGAGAGAGAGACAGAGAGAGAGAGAGAGAGAGAGAGAACGAGGCAGCGAGAGAGAACAAAAGGGAGAGAGAGAGGCAGAGAGAGAGAGAGAACGAGGGAGTGAGAGAACGAGAGGCAGAGCGAGAGAGAGAATGAGAGGGAGTGGGCGTGAGCAGGAGATCCATGCATTTATACATATTTTTTTTACCTGACGGTTCACTTCACCACTCTACCTTATCCTATCCTCTACTATCTAGGAGTAATCCTATTTTATAACATACTGCTGCTCAATCCAGCCCTAATCCAATGGAACAGTCCTACTTTACTATAACTCTTTACATCACTGTACTCTGATGCAGTCCTATGCTATCCTGTGGCAGCTATAGGCAACTTGATGGTAATAGGAGCAAGCAGGGTTGCCAACTCGGACCAACCTCAAACCTGGGCATTATGGGATCTCTTTAACATTGTTTACGTTTCAGTTATTTTATATTTAATTCAGGAAAATTCCTGAATATCTCCAGGCCAAACTAGGTGTCACGCCCTGACCTTAGAGATCCTTTTTATGTCTCTATTTTGGTTTGGTCAGGGCGTGAGTTGGGGTGGGAATTCTATGTTTTGTGTTCTATGTTTTGTATTTCTTTGTTGTTTGGCCTGTGGTTCTCAATCAGAGGCACCTGTCTATCGTTGTCTCTGATTGAGAACCATACATAGGTAGCTCTGGCCCACATGGGTTTTGTGGGAAGTTATTTTCTGTTTTGTGTGTCTGCACCAGACAGAACTGTTTCGTTTGTTCTGCTTTGTTATTTTTTGTTCTAGTGTTCAGCTGTATTAAAAATCATGAACACGTACCATGCTGCACCTTGGTCCTCTTCTTCAAACAGCCGTTACACTAGGGGGGTTAGCATAGCAACCTTCTGAGCTGGCGTTTCCCTCCACTAGCACTCGAGCTGGGAGATCCAATATGCCCTTTCAGCAAAACAAACTAAAATGCTTGCAGTTATTAGATACAGTATTGGATAGGAGAGTAATATCACCTCTCTGGCCCCTGCAAGTGGAGTAGGGTGAACCTGTAGGTGAGGAGCAGAGAGAGAGAGTGAAGACGGATGCACTGTTCATGTAGTCTGGCAGGCAGGATATGACCTCATTGATTTATATTCTTCCTGTGCATCTTACCCTTCCTGTGTGACATCTACATTTCTTCCTCTCTCTTTCCTTTCCTCTTTCTTTGCCTACTCCCTCTCTCCACCACCCTTTTTTCTCTCTTTCTCTCCATCTCTTTCTTTATCCCCCTCACCCTCTCTTAATTTATCTCTCCTCTTCCTCTAAAGAGGATTAATTACATTTATTCCATTCCATCCTTTGCTCGCTGTGATTTGTTAATTTAAATGTTCTAATATCCGAGCGACTCGGGTGTCTGCTCTGCTGTCATATACTGTGAGAGAATCGATACTCATAAAAATGCCTTTGGTCTAATGAAAGTCTGCTGTAATATGAACTCTTAATGTGAATGGATTCCAATATTGCATTATAGTTTTAGTACAAGGCTGCGATGGGTCATAGAACACGATTTGGTTTCAATAGCAATCTTATGACAGTGGCTGTTCCCGAAGTGATGACTGGCAAACCTGATTAGAAATAGTGTTATGTTTTATCTAGCCCTTCCGGCCCGACCTAATAGAACAAATAGAATAGCCCCGAAAGTGCACATCTGTGAGTTTAATCAAGTGCACAAGGAGTCAATTCATGTCTTGACACCCTTATCTAAGTGTCAAAAATGCTGAGGCACAGTGCATTCAGAAAGTATTCAGACCCCTTGACTTTTTCCACATTTTGTTACGCTACAGCCTTATTTTAAAATTAATTAAATAAACATTTTCCTCATCAATCTACACACAATACCCCATAATGACAAAGCGAAAACGTATACAAAAAAATATATACCTTATTTACATAAGTATTCAGACCCTTTGCTATGAGACCCGAAATTGAGCTCTGGTGCATCCTGTTCCAATTCATCATCCTTGAGCTGTTTCTGCAACTTGATTGAAGTCCACCTGTGGTAAATTCAATTGATTGTACATTATTTGGTTAGGCACACACCTGTCTATATAAGGTCCCACAGTTGACAGTGCATGTCAGAGCAAAAACCAAGTCATGGCCTCCCGAGTGGCTCAGCGGTCTAAGGCACTGCATCGCAGTGTTGCGGCGTCACTACAGCCTGGGGTTTGATCCCAGGCCATGACCGGGAGTCCCATATGGTGGCGCCCAGCATAGTCTGGGTTAGGGGATGGTTTGGCTGGGGGGGCTTTACTTGGCTCATTGCACTCTAGCGACACTTTGTGGTGGGCCGGGCACCTGCAGGCTGACTTCGTGTGTCAGTTGAACGGTGTTTCCTCTGACACGTTGCAGCAGGTTATGCGAGTGGATGTTGAGAAGCATGGCCTGGCCGGTCATGTTTCGGAGGACGCATGACTCGACCTTCGCATCTCCCGAGCCTGTTGGGAGTTGCAGCGATGAACAGTAGACCAGTTCCATTTATTCACTAAATTGTGTAGAAAAAGGGGGTAAAAAAAACGCCATGAGGTTGAAGGACTTGTACTAAGAGCTCTGAGAGAGGATTGTGCAGAAGCACAGATCTGGGGAATGGTACCAAAACATTTCCGCAGCATTGAAGGTCCTCAAGAACACAGTGGCCTCCATCTTTCTTTATTGGAAGAAGTTTGGAACCACCTGGACTCTTCCTAGAGCTGGCCGCTCAGCCAAACTGAGCAATCGCGGGAGAAGGGCCTTGAACCCGATGGTCACACTGACAGAGCTCCAGAGTTCCTCTGTGGAGATGGGAGAACCTTCCAGAAAGACAACCATCTCTGGACCACTCCACCAATCAGGCCTTTATGGTAGTGGCCAGACGGAAGCCACTCCTCGGTAAAAGGCACATGACAGCCCGCTTGGAGTTGGCCAAAAGTCACCTAAAGGCCTCTCAGACCATGAGAAACAAGATTCCCTGGTCTGATGAAACCAAGATTGAACTTGAGGCGGTAATCACTACATAAATGTATGCAGTTCTGTCCTTGAGCTGTTCTTGTCTATTGATGTTCTGTATTCTGTTTCATGTTTTGTGTGGACCCCGGGAAGAGTAGCTGCTGCTTTTGCAACAGCCAATGGGGATCCTAATAAAATACCAAATACCAATACCAAAGGTGCTTCAACAAAGTACTGAGTAAAGGGTCTGAATACTTATGTAAATGTCATATTTCAGTTTTTTATGTTTAATACATTTGCAAACATTTCTAAAAAAAACATTTTTTTGCTTTGTCATTATGGGGTATTGTGTGTAGATTTGATGAGGAAAAACGTATTTTGTCCATTTTAGAATATGGCTGTAACGTAACAAAATGTGGAAAAAGTCAAGGGGTCAGAACACTTTCCGAATGCACTGTATATAAAAGGATGTGTAAAGGGAAAGTGAAAGAGTGTATCTAGTCAGTTACACAACTGAATGCTTTCCGAAGAAATGCGTCTTTCACATTTAACCGAAACCCTCTGAGGAGTTGTTGTGTGGGTTAACTGCATTGCTCAAGGGCAGATGCGGTGCATCTCAGTTCACAGTTGAACAGTTTTGCGGTTTGAATGAAACTGTGAGCTAAATAATTTTCCATACAGACTGTTCGCATTTAAATCTCTACCATCTTAGTTTCTTTCTGGCTGTAGTTATGTCATGGTTCTTTACATGACTTTGGTAACATTTTGGTTAAGTCTTATCAACCAGCATATCAAATGAGTGGCACAGCGGTCTAAGGCACTGCATCTCAGTGCTTGAGGCGTCATTACAGACACCCTGGTTCGATTCCAGGCTGTATCACATCCGGCTTTGATTGGGAGTCCCATAGGGCGGCGCACAATTGGCCCAGCGACGTCCGGGTTTGGCCGGTGTAGGTCGTCATTGTAAATAAGAATTTGTTTTTAACTGACTTGCCTAGTTAAATAAATAAAAAAAAATGAGAGCCTGGTCCGTCTGTCCTTCTGTTTGACAGATTTGTAGTTCTATATCTGTTGTATCTCGTTTGTATATTTGTCTGTCTTTTATTCCCTGTCATGCTGCCTTTGTCTTTTGTTTCTCCTCTTTCATTCCCTTCGTCTCCCACACCATAATCCCCCTTTCTCATCCTAGTTCCTCTCCTCTCTCTCTCTCTCTCTCTCTCTCTCTCTCTCTCTCTCTCTCTCTCTCTCTCTCTCTCTCTCTCTCTCTCTCTCTCTATTCTCTCTCTATTCTCTCTCTATTCTCTCTCTATTCTCTCTCTCTCACAATAGTTTATCATTGTATCTCTCTTTGTTTATGTAGCCCGCCCCCCCTTTCCCTCTCTCTCTATTTCTATTTCAGTATGTGGTTTTGTCTGCCATGTAAAGTAATTACCATGAACCTCCTTGGGGTAAAGGGCCTGCTAATGCTTAGGCGAACGGTCTTAACTCTCTTTTTTTTTACTCAATGAGAGATTTTATAGAGTATTAAAAAGATGGTGATGAGTGTATAGCCCTATAGGGATTGTGTGAATGGGGAGAATGCTTCTGTAGATCTGAAACAAAGATGCAGTTCAGAATCCCGAGTGGCACATTACAGCCTGTGGTTCGATCCCAGGCTGTGTCACAGCCGGCCGTGACTGGGTTAGGGGAGGGTTTGGCCGGGGGGGATTTCCTTGGCTCATTGCACTCAAGCGACTCCTTGTGGCTGGCTGGGCACCTGCAAGCTGACTTTGCTCATCAGTTGAACGGTGTTTCCTCCGATACGTTGGTGCGGCTGGCTTCTGGGTTAAGTGAGCAGTGTGTTAAGAAGCAGCGCGGCTTGGCGGGTCATGTTTCGGAGGACGCATAACTCGACCTTCGCTTCTCCCGAGCCCGTTGGGGAGTCGCAGCATTGAGACAAGATCATGACTACCAATTGGATACCACAAAATTGGGGAGAAAAAAATGCAGTATGGGATCTTAGTTAGCACAATAAATTCATAACATATTGAATGAATTAGAGTCTTAACATATTGCAAACAAATAATCTGAACTAAAAACTCCACACATGGAATTTCTGTGCGTCCCTGACAATAACTAAATCAATATCCAAAAACAGCACACATTTTTTCCCGCGAACCTCCAAATCATCGTCCTTCTTTTGTGGCACCAATGTGAGGGTGCATGGCAGAGGAAACGGTGTTGCAGTAGTCAGTGGTGGAAAAAGTATTCAATAGTCATACTTGACTAAAAGTAAAGATACCTTAATAGAAAAGTGAAAGTCACCATGTAAAATACTACTTGAGTAAAAGTCTACAGGTATTTGGTTTTAAATATACTTAAGTATCAGAAGTAAATGTAGTTGCTAAAATATACTTAAGTATCAAAAGTCTAAGTACAAATAAAATAAAAAATCCTTAAATTAAGCAAACCAGACGGCACAATTTAAAAAAACTTTTTTTACGGATAGCCAGGGTCACACTCCAACACTCAGACAAAGTTTAAAAACAAAGCATTTGTGTTTAGTCCGCCAGATCAGAGGCAGTAGGGATGACCAAAGTACAGAATTGTCTTTAGGAATGTAGTGAAGTAAAAGTCAAAAACATAAATAGTTAAGTACAGATTCCCCAAAAAACAACCTAAGTTCTTTACAACACTGCAATTAGATGACGTAGTACGAAAAAAACAGGGAACCGTTTTGGCTCGAGAGCACCACTTTCAAAACTACTGGCTGAAAATGATACAGGTTTTGGAGCGTGACTTTAATTGTAACTAATATGGTGACATTTAACAGGGCCTATCAGAAGACAAGGTGAAGAAATGACCTTTCTGTTTAAACAGATCAGATTTTCTCCAATCAATGAGACTGCGCTCACTGTATATAGACTTTTTCTCTTCTTTTGTTCTACTGTATTATTGACTGTATGTTTTGTCTATTCCATGTGTAACTCTGTGTTGTTGTATGTGCTATGCTATGCTGCTATGCTTTATCTTGGCCAGGTTCGCAGTTGTAAATGAGAACTTGTTCTCAACTAGCCTACCTGGTTAAATAAAGGTGAAATAAAAATAAACGATTAAATAAACTGGGCCAGCTGATAGGGGCTAGGAGTTGATTTGAAGTTGAGCATCCAACAGCATGCTTCCAGCATGGACTTTTGACAGATAAATATTAAAGGAGAAGGGCTTGATGTTTTGGACAGAACACAATGTACTGTACACCTTCACTTTAGAACACTCAAATAATGTACGAGGAACCAAATGCTTAGCATGTGCTTTACCTGTGTGTAGTACCATTGATGTATATATACAGTAGATGGAATTATAAACTGAGTGGTTCCAGCTCTGAATACTGATTGGCTGACAGCCGTGGTATATCAGATCGTATACCACAGGTATGACAAAACATGTATTTGTACTGCTCTAATTACATTAGTAACCAGTTTCTAATAGCAATAAGGCACCTCAGGGGTTTGTGATCCGCGTTGTGTTGTGCGTATGAACATCCCTTAGCCGTGGTATATTGGCCATATTGCTTAATTATACTCTACAGGAAAGTATGTTGGTGTGCCTTTAACACTCTACTACAGAACTCAATCATACATTATACTCTTCAACACTCTTCGTCTTTCTTCCTCTCTTTCCTTCCTGTCTGCTTGAAGTCAGTGTTTTTAATGAGAAACCCAAATCTCCTGAGACATAATTATTCTCTTTTCACTCATTTACAAACCAGCACACATCTCTCTTCCACTTCCCACTTAGCGTGGGATACACAGACTCACGGCTGAGGGAGGGTTGGTACTCATAGAGAAGATGCCGTAATCCATGTTCGACTTTTTGAAATGTTTTCCTCATACAGTATTTGGGACCAAGTTCAAACAAACGACAACCCTTTATAAGCCTGTATTGATGCTTATATACAGAAAATATGCTTCAGAAATCATTCATACGCATAATATATAGCATACATCATACTATATAAAGGCTGGCAAAATTATTATTTGATGATTATACAATATTTGGTAAAGACCACATTTATGGACCTTTTATATCGCCCTTGATGACTTTGCTCATAAATTAATTGTGAAACATCTATGTAGGGCACATGAATGCCCTATTAAGCATTTGTACCTTGGTTTATTTGAAGTGTGACCCAATTTGGTCAACTATTTCCCCTCTTTCTCATTCTCCACATACGGTAAAAAAACAGCAGTTATTTGTGTTAGACAACGGGGATTGAAGTGTGTGCTTTGCATGTCGGTGGAAGTTCCAACGGAATAATTTACAGCGATGCAATTCACACAGTTTCCCTTCATTGTGTGTGCCTGCTAGAGCAGTAGCAGCATGATCATCCACACAACACGGCTGCCGATAGTAACAGATTCTGGCTAATCATTGAGCCTTTCAAACATAATGTTATTTCTAGAGCAGAGACAGAGTTCTACTCTGTAGGTTCTACTCCTTAGGTTCTACTCCGTATGTGTGAAGTTGACCTGACTACTAGGGTCAGTCAATCAGTCCACTGCAGTGATGTGCTGCAGCAGTATTGGCAGGCCAGACAGTGACGTGTGGTGTTGTAGCGGTTAGGTTGGTGGAACACCATGCTGGCTTCATAACACCCAGCAGGAGACAGCCCTAGGGCTCTGGCCCACTCTGGGGTGAGGATGGGGCAATGAGGCAGGGTGGTACAGCAGAAGTGGAAATGTGTGACCATGCTTGAGTGGGTTTAGCAGGAGAATGTGTCCTTGTAAATACACTAAATGGCCAAAATTATGTGGACACCCCTTTAACTTAGTTAATTCGGTTATTTCAGCCACACCCGTTGCTGACAGGTGTATAAAATCGAGCATACAGCCATGCAATCTCCATAGACAACAATTGACAGTAGAATGGCCCGTACTGGAAACCTCAGTGACTTTCAACGTGGTACCGTCATAGGATCCATCTTTCCAACAAGTCAGTTCGTCAAATTTCTGCCCAGCTAGAGCTGTCCCAGTCAACTGTAAGTGCTGTTATTGTGAAGTGGAAACATCTAGGAGCAACAACGGCTCCTGGTAGGCCACACAAGCTCACAGAACGGGGTACTGAAGCGTGTAGCGTGTAAAAATCTGAATGCCAAGCGTCGGCTGGAGTGGTGTAAAACTCGCCGCCATTGAAATCTGGAGCAGTGGAAACGTGTTCTCTGGAGTGATGAATCACCCTTCACCATATTGCAGTCTGACAGACAAATCTGGGATTTGCAGATGCAAGGAAACCGCTACCTGCCCGAATGCATAAAGTTTGGTGGAGGAGGAAAAACTTGACTGGCTTGCACAGAGCCCTGACCTCAACTCCATCGAACACCTTTGGGATGACTTGGAACGCCGACTGCGAGCCAGGCCTAATCGCCCAACATCAGCGCCCAATCTCACGAATGCTCTGGTGACTGAATGGAAGAAAGTCCCCGCAGCAATGTTCCAACATCTAGTGGAAAGCCGTCCCAGAAGAGTGGAAGCTGTTATAGGAGCAAAAAGGGGACCAACTCCATATTAATGCCTATGATTTTGGAATGAGACATTTGACGAGCAGGTGTCCACATACTTTTAGTAATGTAGTGTGTATATATACGTTTTTTTCTTTCCTTGTATTTTGTGAATGAGTGTTCTCTCTCTCAAATATACAGTACCAGACAAAAGTTTGGACACACCTACTCATTCCAGGGTTGTATTGGCTTGTACTGCATTGTAAATTAATAGTGAAGTTATCAAAACTATGAAATAACACATATGGAATCATATAGTAACCAAAAAAGTGTTAAACAAATCAAAATATATTTTAGATTTGAGATTCTTCAAATAGCCACCCTTTGCCTTGATGACAGCTTTGCACAATCTTGGCATTCTCTCAACCAGCTTCATTAGCTAGTCACCTGGAATGCATTTCAATTGACAGGTGTGCCTTGTTAAAAGTGAAATTTCTTTCAAGAATTTAGACAAAAAACAGAACTTGAGTGTGCATAACTATTCACCCCCCCAAAGTCAATACTATGTAGAGACACCTTTTGCAGCAATTACAGCTGCAAGTCTCTTGGGGTATGTCTCTATAAGCGTGGCAAGCTTGGCCATTCGAAGACATTTACATTTTTCCCCTTAAACCACTCAAGTGTTGCTTTAGCAGTATGCTTAGGGTCATTGTGAACCTCCGTCCTAGTCTCAAATCTCTGGAAGACTGAAACAGGTTTCGCTCAAGAATTTCCCTGTATTCTGACCAGTTTCCCAGTCCCTGCCGATGAAAAAAAACAAACTAAAAAACATGGAGTTCTCGGGGTGATGAGAGGTGTTGGGTTTGCGCCATACATAGCGTTTTCCTTGATGGCCAAAATGCTAATTTTTGTCTCATCTGACCAGAGTACCTTCTTCCATATGTTTGGGGAGTCTCCCACATGCCTTTTGGCAAACACCAAGCATGTTTTCTTATTTTTTTCTGGCCACTCTTCCGTAAAGCCCAGCTCTGTGGAGTGTACGGCTTAAAGTGGTCCTATGGACAGATACTCCAATCTCCGCTGTGGAGCTTTGCAGCTCCTTCAGGGTTATCTTTGGTCTCTGTTGCCTCTCTGATTAATGCCCTCCTTGCCTGGTTCGTGAGTTTTGGTGGGCGGCCCTCTCTTGGCAGGTTTGTTGTGGTGCCATTTTTTAATATAGGATTTAATGGTGCTCTGTGGGATGTTAAAAGTTTCAGATATTTTTTCTTAACCCAACCCTGATCTGTACGTCTCCACAACTTTGTCCCTAACCTGTTTGGAGAGCTCCTTGGTCTTGCTTGGTGGTGCCCCTTGCTTAGTGGTGTTGCAGACTCTGGGGCCTTTCAGAACAGGTATTTTTTTTACTAAGATCATGTGACACTTAGATTGCACATAGGTGGACTTTATTTAACTAATTATGTTACTTCTGAAGGTAATTGGTTGCACTAGATCTTATTTAGGGGCTTCAAAGCAAAGGGGGTGAATATATATGCACGCTCCACTTTTCCGCTGAATTTTTTTTGAATTATTTTGAATTCATTTTTCATTTCACTTCACCAATTTGGACAATTTGTGTATGTCCATTACATGAACTCCAAATAAAAATATATATTTTTTGTTCCTTGTATTTCATATTCCACGGTGTGTGTACCTTTTCCTCTATCTGTCCTCCCTTGGGCCCCACCCTACCTCTGACTCAGTGTAGCCCAGGGTCAGCGTTTTCTCCTTGGCTTTCTCTGTGTGGCCTGGTGTGGGAGGTCTGGACAACCACAGGGGCTCCCCAGAGATCGCTACTTCCCAGTTTGGAGCTCCTTCCCTGGGCTTGGCCACTACAGGGTCAGCCCTCAGGGCCAGATGAACCATAATTAGGGGAGATGCCTCTCAGGAGTTGTTCTTTCCTGCCCTCTCATAGTCTCCAGAGATGTGTTCCAACAATACAGGCCCAAAACATATAATTAGAATGGGTTGTAGAACCGTGGAGATGAAGTGTCAAACAATTGAATGGTTTATTTATTATTACTCTGTGTGTGTGTGTGTGTGTGTGTGTGTGTGTGTGTGTGTGTGTGTGTGTGTGTGTGTGTGTGTGTGTGTGTGTGTGTGTGTGTGTGTGTGTGTGTGTGTGTGTGTGTGTGTGTGTATTGTACCAGAATTTCACATCATAGTCAGATCATCCACAGTATACTGTACCCACTCACCATGTGGTGTTAACATCTACCGATAAGGTGAAAGGGTTAGCCGCCCATTAGAGTTAGCAGAAGTTAAAGAGAAACCTTTAGTACAAAACATACACTGTAGTTGTTTTGGGGAAGTGATGTGTTGAGATATTGATAGAGCTCTGAGGCCTCATTTATAAACATTGCATACGCACAAAATATGCCCCAAAACATGCCTGAGACAGTTTTCACGCAAAAATTGCCATTTATAAAAACTGAACTTGACATGAGCAGGTGCTTATTCTCCTGCAAATGTTAAGTCATGCGGGCGCACAGTTTCTAGTGGTTGAAGTCTTGCATTGCAAGAAAGTAACAGTAGACTAGTATCAGCCTTATGCAGGAATATATGATGTCACTCTTATTCATAACAAAAGAACAGGTAGCTAACTATAATATTTTGCCATTAGTGAGAAGAGCAAAAATCTATTTATTTTATCTTTGCATTGTAAAATAGTTTTAGTATTAGGCATCTATTTCCTATTTATTTATTTTCAATGATCATTGGAGAATAAATTCCTCACCTTTTATGACTGTGTTGGTTTCATACTTGTAAAATAGTCTAATAGGCCTACAACAAGTTAGGATAGGCTACCATTCGTCCCATCTCTCATTTAACTGGACCCACTTCACAGTAGCACAGTAAATAGATAAGCTATTTCAAGTATTTTGCTCTATGCGATCCAATCCGAAACGCAGTTTATGCATCACCTGTCAGGTGGATGGATTATCTTGGCAAAGGAGAAATGCTCACTAACATGGATGCAAAACAATTTGTGCACAATATTTGAGAGAAATAAGCTTTTTGTGTGAATGGAACATTTCTGTGATCTTTTATTTCAGGTCCTGAAACATGGGACCAACTCTTCAGATGTTGTGTTTATCTTTCTGTTTAGTGTATTTCCTTTAGATACTATTGGCCTAATTCCAATACTTCCAAAGTATACAGCATAAAAGGGCATTATTGTCACCATCAAAGGTGAATGATGGGCGTTTTTCAGGCAGTTAAAATGCTCGTTCACAGGTCTGATTTATAACGGTTGCCATGCGTATGTATGGAGTGTTCCAAGTTGAAAAAAGAATGTATATTAATATTTAGTTAAAATTTAAGCAACGGTTATGAATGAAAGTCCCTAGTTGTCACGGCTGTTGAAAGGAGAGGACCAAGGTGCAGCGTGGTGAGCATACATTTTCTTTATTTATAAAAATGACGCCAAACAAAACAATAAAAACTACAAAAACAAACCGTGAAGCTCAAAGACAAAGTGCCCTAAACAAAGTCAACTTCCCACAAAGACAGGTGGAGAAAAGGGCTACCTATGTATGGTTCTCAATCAGAGACAGCGATAGACAGCTGCCTCTGTTTGAGAACAACACCCGGCCAAACGCAAAGAAATACACAACATAGAACATAGAATACCCACCCCAACTCACGCCCTGACCAAAGCAGAATAGAGACATTAAAAGGATCTCTAAGGTCAGGGCGTGACACTAGTGACTAACCTTTATAGATGGTTGATCTACTATGACTGTCACTGGCTACTAAGTTTTGTACATTTCCTAAAGCAAAGATTCCCCTTTCTAACTTCTGCTAACCCTAACAGCTTAAACTTTTCACCAAACTGTAATGTTTTTCACTGCAAATAGTAATTGGTAACAAACTAACACAAACTCTCATGTGTGATGTCTCCTCGCTAATTAGTACCTTTTATTTCCCAGTGCCCCGTTTTATTCTGGAAGATACATGGACTGTAATACATGTATTTACATTTTTATGAAATGTTTTATTTATACAGGGTGGGTCACCATTGAGACCAGGGTTTCATTGGTTAGGGAGCCCTGTGAACATACCATAAATACAACAAGATTAATCAAAACAAACAACTCTCACATATCACCTCCTTCAAACTCAATCTAAACTGTCCTGTCCAATGGAGAGAAGCGAGTCTAATTTCAAGGCAGCCTGAAGGCTATTCCATGAGCTGGGGCATAAAAACTAAAAACATTTTCGCCGACTTCGGTGGAGACATATGGACCTCTAGAAGCAGCCAGTCCAGAGAGCGGGTGTGAAAATGGCTGGATCTCCACTTAGTACGTGAGCTGAGGTAGTGGGGGAGTCTCTGAAGAACCACTTTATATACAAAAAGTAACCAATGATGGACCCTTTTGGTAGTCAGACTCCCAGCCAACAGAACCATCTCAAAATGAAGTGAAAATGTTCCCCAGTGATAAAATGCTGTGCTGAATGATAGACTGAATCTAAGGTTTTAAAATAGAGGCTGCTGAATTTTTGTAGATTATATCCCCATTAGGGTTGCACATTTTGGGGAATATTCAGAGGTGGAAACTGTCTGTGGGAATTAATGGGAATATATGGGAATTAACAGGAATATCAGAGAATTAATATTAATACCATTTAAATGTAGATGTTTTTTGCATTGGATATATTTACCATATCATATGGAGACAGAAACATAAACCTTTTACCTTATAGGTAGACATAATTGCAAATGATTAAATCCTTCCAATAGAAATTTTAAAAAACTATTTAGTTACGAACTTTAATTAAATGAGTTGACTCTTCACATGGGATGATTTCACTGAACAACAAAAGAAAGGGAGTATTGAATGATCCCCAATGATCCATCGCATCTCCCAAAAACATTTTCAACATGCATCTGTAAAATGATAGTCTAGAAACTAAAGCTTTGGTTGTCTTCCTCTCAGGCTTTCATGTCTTCTCCCTGGACCTCCTCAATGTCCACCTCTTGAACATCAGTCTCTGAGGCCTCATCTTTACTGTCACTTTCCAACCTTGATGAGGATGGCTCATTGTCATGCTCAAAAAGCCTCAAATTTGCCCAGATGGCCACCAATTTTTCAACCCTTGTATTGGTCAGCCTGTTGCGTGCTTTGGAGTGTGTGTTCCCAAACAAGGACCAGTTGTGCTCTGAGGCGGCTGATGTTGGTGGGATTTGGAGGATGATGCGGGCAACAGGGGAAAGAGCCTCAGATCCACAAAGTCCCTTCCACCAGGTGGCTGATGAGATATGTTGGCACGACTGCCATATTGCATCTCCATCCCAAAGTCCTTGCTTGGAAGTGTACTTCACCAGACTGCCAAGAACCTTGCCCTCATCCAGGCCAAGGTGGTGAGACACGGTAGTGATGACACCATAGGCCTTGTTGATCTCTGCACCAGACAGGAATGCTCTTGCCAGCATACTTAGGGTCCAACATGTACGCTGCGGCATGTGTGGGCATCAGGCAGAAGTCTTCACACTTTTTGATTTATTTCAGAACTGCAGTTTCCTCTGCTTGGAGCAACAGTGAAGTGGGCAGGGCAGTATGGATTTCTTCTCTTACATCTGCAAGCAGAGTCTGAATATCAGACATACCTAATCATTTCCTTGGCTCTCTTGTAGAGTGTATCCAATGTTTTCAGTGCCATGATGTCCTTGAGGAGCAGATTCAATGCATGAGCAGCACAGCCAATGGGTGTGATGTGAGGGTAGTACTTCTCCACTTTAGACCAAGCAGCCTTCATGTTCGCAGCATTGTCTGTCACCAGTGCAAATACCTTCTGTGGTCCAAGGTCGTTGGTAACTGCCTTCAGCTCATCTGCAATGTAGAGACCGGTGTGACTGTTGTCCCTTGTGTCTGTGCTCTTGTAGAATACTGGCTGAGGGGTGGAGATGATGTAGTTAATTATTCCTTGCCCATGAACATTCAACCACCCATCAGAGATGATTGCAATACAGTCTGCTTTCTCTATGATTTGCTTGACCTTCACTTGAACTCTGTTGAACTCTGCATCAAGCAAATGAGTAGATAAAGCATGTCTGGTTGGATGGGTGTATGCTGTGTGAAGAACATTGAGAAATCTCTTCCAATACACATTGCCTGTGAGCATCAGAGGTGAACCAGTTGCATACACAGCTCGGGCAAGACATTCATCAGCATTTGTCTGACTACGTTCCTCCATTGAGTCAAAAAAGACTTCTGATTCCAGGAGGACCATGAGCGGTTGCTATCGATAAGGTGTCTGATTCATCATTCTCACCTCGAATAGAAGTAGAGGGACTTTTGTCAGAGGTTGCTTGTTGTGAGCGAATGCTGAGGGAACTTTATGCTCTTGGCCAGATGATTCTGCATCTTTGTGGCATTCTTCACATATGATTTGGCACAGTATTTGCAAATGTACACAACTTTTCCTTCTACATTAGTTGCAGTAAAATGTCTCCACAAATTTTTTTTTGTAAAAAAATAACAAATACAATTCCATGTACAGATAAATAGTTAAGTAGTTAGATTAAACAACTCCGTTGTAAGATAGATGTTTTAAAATGAAATATGTATGGAAACAGGTGAATTAACACTCCTCAGTTAGCAGACAAGCTAAAACCCACATGGTAGCAAAAACTAACTAGCAGAAAGTGTTAACAAGTTAGAAATGATTTAAACACACTTTGCTGTAGGCTGCTATTTACTAGTTAACAAAAATCATGTATTTCATATAAAATGTATTCACCCCACCCAGTATTGTAATCAAAACTTACCAGAAAGCATGTAGTCCTTGGCTCAGTGTAGTAGTGTGGGGTCAATAGCATCTCATTAGTGTGCAAGATCTTGAGAATCAGCTGTGATGGAAGAATGCACTGTGCATGCAGAGGGTTTCAATTCCATTGAATTGGGGATAGTGTAACCAAAATATGCCACAAGACCTAGAATTGCCTTATGTGTGTCCCACAAAAAAGGTTCACTGTTATAAGCTAACTTTTTTGGTTAATTTAAGCAACATTCCCCAAATTCCAGGGCTTAACTTTCCAGAAATGTACCCGGAAAGTTTCCGACCCTTTGCAACCCTAATCACCATAAGTCCTGGGAGAAGCGTTGCTTGAACAATCTTCCTTCTACTTTCCGAAGTGAAGCAGTATTTATTTCTATAAAAGAAACCAATCTTAATTGTCAACTTTTTTGTCCGTTTTTCAAAGACATTTTATCCTCAGTCCACATACGCAATTACTTAAAATGGGGAACTTGCTCAATTTGGGCTTCCTTCAATGTGCCAATATGCATGTCCTCAGGGTCAATATTATGAGACCTAGTGAACAACATACACTTGTTTTATTAGCATTCAGCACTAGTTTAAATTCAGTAAGCAATTTTTTTATTCATTCAAAACCATGCTGAAGGTCATGAATGGCCTGCTGTACTGAGGGGTCACATGATTATTCAGTATACATAGTGAAAAGGACGGGGCCCTTACGTAATATTGAGGGAAAGAAATGTTATACCGTCAGTAAGCACACATTGTGTACTGTCCGTTAGATCGTTATTGAACCAATTGCAAGATGCCTGATCTAGGCCTATTTCAGACATTTGAACAAGTAAGAAATGGTCAACCGTATCAAATGCCTTCGACAGGTCAGTAAATAAGGCAGCACAAGGATTTGTATGGTCTAAACAATATAACACATAATCTAAGACAAGTGTAGCTGCTGAAACAGTGCTGTGTCCAGGTCTAACACCAGACTGGTGGTCATTAAGAATTGAGTGAGAAATTAAAGTTCTAAGTTGAGATTTGCCCAGGAACTTTGGCAAGGCAAGATACAGTAGCTAGCTTGGAAATTGGACGATAGTTATCTAAGTCAGAAGGATCTCTTCCTTTGTGTAAGACTTGTGCCATTTTCCAGATTTTAGAGAGAACCCCAATAACAATTGCAAGTTAATGATTCTGCAATAAGTGGGGCAGAAAGGTGTAGGAAAAAGGGATCAAGTGAGTCAGCTCCAGGTGGATATTTTTGTTACATCGATCTTCAGGAAGGCACTTTGTATCAAAGGGTTGAAATGAAAATGAGTCATGTGCATCAGGGAATGTATTGTTCTCTGCAACCTGGCTTGAGGTGAGTAAAGGACTCCCTCTGCTGGAATCAGTTTTCGGAAGCTATTTTATCAAATAGGTAGCCCGTTGAGGCACAGTGCTTGTTAAAAGCACCACAAATGTTTGTCTTATCTGTTATGGGACCAGAGGCTGTCATAACCTGCTCGGGTAATGAGGGGGTGGGGTTTTGTTTCAGAGATTTGACTACCTTCCAGAAGGCAGCTGGATTCCCACAATTCTCAGATACACAGTTCAAGAAGAATATTGATTTAGATTTTCAAATCAAATGTTATTTGTCACATGCGCTGACTACAACAGGTGTAGCGCTTACCGTTAAATGCTTACTTAAAAGCCCTTAATCAACTATGCAGTTTTAAGAAAAATAAGAGTTAAGAAAATATTTACTAAATAAACTAAAGTGACTTTGCATAGATAATAAACAGCGAGTAGCAGCAGCAGTGTAACAAAAAGGGGGTCAATGCAAATAGTACTGTTCAGTAGTCTTATGGCTTGGGGGTAGAAGCTGTTCCGAAGCATTTTGGACCTAGACTTGGCACTCCGGTACCGCGTGCCGTGCAGTAGCAGAGAGAACAGTCTTTGACTAGGGTGGCTGGAGTCTTTGGCAATTTCTAGGGCCTTCTTCTGACATCGCCTGGTATAGAGGTTCTGGATGGTAGGAAGTTGGGCCCCAGTGATGTACTGGGCCGCATGCACTACCCTCTGTAACGCCTTGCGTGCGGATGCCGAGCATTGGCCATAACAGGCAGTGATGCAACCAGTCAGGATGCTCTAGATGGTGCAGCTGTAGAACTTTTTGAAGATATAAGGACTAGAGGTCGACCGATTAATCGGAATGGCCGATTAATTAGAGCTGGTTTCAAGTTTTCATAACAATCGGAAATCTGTATTTTTGGACACCGATTTGGCCGATTTATATACACTGATCAAAAAAATAAAGGGTACACTTAAACAACACAATGTAACTCCAAGTCAATCACACTTCTGTGAAATCAAACTGTCCACTTAGGAAGCAACACTGATTGACAATACATTTCACATGCCGTTGTGCAAATGGAATAGACAAAAGGTGGAAATTATAGGCAATTAGCAAGACACCCCCAATAAAGGAGTGGTTCTGAAGGTGGTGACCACAGACCACTTCTCAGATCCTATGCTTCCTGGCTGATGTTTTGGTCACTTTTGAATGCTGGCGGTGCTCTCACTCTAGTGGTAGCATGAGACGGAGTCTACAACCCACACAAGTGGCTCAGGTAGTGCAGCTCATCCAGGATGGCACATCAATGCGAGCTGTGGCAAGAAGGTTTGCTGTGTCTGTCAGCGTAGTGTTCAGAGCATGGAGGCGCTACCAGGAGACAGGCCAGTACATCAGGAGACGCGGAGGAGGCCGTAGGAGGGCAACAACCCAGCAGCAGGACCGCTACCTCCGCCTTTGTGCAAGGAGGAGCACTGCCAGAGCCCTGCAAAATGACCTCCAGCAGGCCTGTGTTGTTTAAGTGTTCCCTTTATTTTTTTGAGCAGTGTATATATATATTTTTACACCTTATTTAATCTTTATTTAACTAGGCAAGTCAGTTAAGAATACATTCTTATTTTCAATGACAACCTAGGAACGGTGGGTTAACTGCCTTGTGAACAGGGAGTACAGGAGGGGACTAAGCACGCACCCCCGAGGGGCCCCTGTGTTGAGGATCAGCGTGGCAGATGTTGCTGCCTACCCTTATCACCTGGGGCTGGCCGTCAGGAAATCCAGGATCCAGTTGCAGAGGGAGGTGTTTAGTGATGAGATTTGAGCGCACTATGGTGCTGAAAGCTGAGCTGTAGTCAATGAACAGGATTCTCACATAGGTGTTCCTTTTGTCCAGGTGGGAAAAGGCAGTGTGGAGTGCAATAGAGTGCAATAATTTCACTTTGTAATAATGTGAGGCCGAGATTTAGGTAGCTTTCCATCTCTTATGCAGGCAACGGACAATGGTGACTAAACTCATTAACAAAAATTCCATTGGCTGTATACTTATAAAGGAAATTTGTCAAAATAATATGTACAGTGGCATGTGAAGGTATTCACCCCCTTGGCATTTTTCTTATTTTGTTGCCTTACAACATGGAACTAAAATAGATTTTTGGGGGGTTTGTAACATTTGATTTACAGTCGTGGCCAAACGTTTTGAGAATGACACAAATATTAATTTCCACAAAGTTTGCTGCTTCAGTGTCTTTAGATATTTTTGTCAGATGTTACTATGGAATACTGAAGTATAATTACAAGCATTTCATAAGTGTCAAAGGCTTTTATTGACAATGACATGAAGTTGATGCAGTGTTAAACATGTAAATGTTAATCAGCACAGCATTATGACAGCATTTTCTAAACTGCAGAGGGGGTTCTTGCTATTATTTTGTAGGTTTCCTATACCATTATCTTCTGTAGAATGCATTTATTAGAATGCATTTATTTAAAAAACTCAACAATAAGATGTACAGCTGTAGTCCTAACAATAGTATAATAAACAATAATAATAACAACATGTATGTATAGATATGTAAAAGTTATATTTTTGCGCTCATATTCCAATGCGGTTCGAATGAATTTTTCACATCATGAATTGGATCCTAGAAAGTTTGACTCATTCCCCAAACACTTGTCAAACCTGGTCTTTGGACTGGAATACAATTTAGTGCACATTTATTGTTCTGTGTAATTTTACCCACAAATGTTATATTTTTATTATGTATTTTTTTTTATAAAAATGCATTTCGTGTGTGTGTGTATGTGTGTCTGCCTTTTTTAGTAGTTACTTAGCTTTAGATTTAACCCACATGTTTGCCTATTTTTTTTTTTGCCAAACTAACAATGTCTTACTGTATTTAAATTATTTTATTTGATTTCAACTAACTTATGTTTTAATTCAATTATTATGCTTATTATGAAGAAAAAATACATCTGTTTAACTTTGTAAAGTAAAGGTGTGTTTAGAATTATTTTTGTTGTATTAATGCTATTTAATCTCTCCTCAGACTAATATTATTCTGTTTGTCCTGTGGGTACCTTTGCCACTGTTCCACCCCTTGTGTATTGCGCTGTCATGGTGTATTTTCAAGACCTCTGCAATCCTCCCTGGCATACTGTCAATTAACTTCTGGGCCACATCCTGACTGATGGCAGCCCATTCTTGCATAATCAATGCTTGGAGTTTGTCAGAATTTGTGGGGTTTTGTTTGTCCACCCGCCTCTTGAGGATTGACCACACGTTCTCAATGGGATTAAGGTCTGGGGAGTTTCCTGGACATGGACCCAAAATATTGATGTTTTGTTCCCCGAACCACTTAGTTATCACTTTTGTCTCATGGCAAGGTGCTCCATCATGCTGGAAAAGGCATTGTCATCACCAAACTGTTCCTGGATGGTTGGGAGAAGTTGCTCTCCGAGGATGTGTTGGTACCATTCTTTATACATGGCTGTGTTCTTAGGCAAAATTGTGAGTGAGTCCACTCCCTTGGCTGAGAAGCAACCCCACACATGAATGGTCTCAGGATGCTTTACTGTTGGCATGATGGTAGCGCTCACCTTGTCTTCTCCGGACAAGCTTTTTTCCGGATGCCCCAAACAATCGGAAAGGGGATTCATCAGAGAAAATGACTTTACCCCAGTCCTCAGCAGTCCAATCCCTGTACCTTTTGCAGAATATCAGTCTTTCCCTGATGTTTTTCCTGGAGAGAAGTGGCTT
The DNA here is from genome assembly GCF_029448725.1 of Salvelinus fontinalis. Classification (NCBI taxonomy): domain Eukaryota; kingdom Metazoa; phylum Chordata; class Actinopteri; order Salmoniformes; family Salmonidae; genus Salvelinus; species Salvelinus fontinalis. Next base: position 3,256,658 of record NC_074687.1, read on the forward strand.
CTTTGCTGCCATGACACCAGGCCATCCTCCAAAAGTCTTCGCCTAACTGTGCGTGCAGATGCACTCACACCTGCCTGCTGCCATTCCTGAGCAAGCTCTGTACTGGTGGTGCCTCAATCCCGCAGCTGAATCAACTTTAGGAGACGGTCCCAAAGCCGAGCTCTGTGGAGTGTATGGCTTAAAGTGTCCTATGGACAGATACTCCATTCTCCGCTGTTGAACTTTGCAGCTTCTTCAGGGTTATCTTTGGTCTCTTTGTTGCCTCTCTGATTAATGCCCTCCTTGCCTGGTCCGTGAGTATTGGTGGGCGGCCCTCTCTTGGCAGGTTTGTTGTGGTACCATATTCTTTCTATTTTTTTTATAATGGATTTAATGGTGCTCCGTGGGATGTTCAAAGTTTCTAATAATTTTTTTTATAACCAACCCTGATCTGTACTTCTCCTCAACTTTGTCCCTGACCTGTTTGGAGAGCTCCTTGGTCTTCATGGTGCCGCTTGCTTGGTGGTGCCCCTTGCTTAGTGGTGTTGCAGACTCTGGGGCCTTTCAGAACAGGTGTGTAAATATACTGAGATCATGTGACAGGTCATGTGACACTTAGAATGCACACAATTATTTGACTTCTGAAGGTAATTGATTGCACCAGATCTTATTTAGGGGCTTCATAGCAAAGGGGGTGAATACGTGTGTCACGACCTCCGCCGAAGTTGGCTCCTCTCCTTGTTCGGGCGGCGTTCGGCGATCGACGTCACCGGCTTTCTAGCCATCGCCGCTCCATTTTTCATATATCCATTTGTCTTGTCTTGTTTCTATACACACCTGGTTTTCATTTCCCCAATCATCCTTCTCTGTTTCCCATCATGTTTTGTGTGTAATTGTTTTATCTTATTGTGGTGTTTTTTTACGCGCTTTATTTTTGTATGTTCCGTGTTTTGAGCTCATTTGAGTGTAGTGCTCTCGTTTTTGGAACTAAAATAAAACCAACCCGCCTCAACTTTAAACACCCTGAAAAACTCTATACACCCGTTGACAACGTGTGCACGTATTTTTTTAACAAAATAGGAAACACTCCAAGGGCGATGAATACTTTTGCAAGGCACTGTAAAATAGTAGATTTTTCACGTTGTTTAAATTTGTGGCGGGTTGGTTCAGTTATCAACTGAGGCTGAAAGATATCAGCATATCAGAAACTGACATTAACTAATCCAGATTAATATCACTCAAAATGAATCATTCAGATACACCAAGTTAGATACCAAGTCAGACAATTGGCGAAGAGCACATGTTGAAAATGTAAGTTGTCTTTTGTAAATCTGACGACACCTTCACCTCTGCCAGCTCTGTCAGATCTATAACCAGCCAGAGACACATCAGTGTACGGCAAAGTCTTCTTTAGCCAAGTTTCAGATATTACCAGATTGTCCACGTTAGTTTGAGAGGCCAGAATTATATATAGGGGCACCAGATGGTATAGGGGCACCAGGTGAGGTAAGTCTAGGAAAAGACAATAAGATACATACACACACACACACCAATACCAAAACATCTGAAAAGACTGGGGATTTATTTGAATCAAAGTCAAAACATTCAGGTCCACTTAAGGTGAAGACTAACTGTCACCTTTGACCTCTCACTTCTGCAGGCCCTCCGGCTGTCCTTTCTGCTGTGTCCCGGCTTCTGACTGCTGATTGGAGCTGGCCTGGTGTGCGTATAGGTGTGTGAGAGATTGTAAGGAGATGAAGTCCAGTATGCGTCAGTGGCGGAGGCTGCTGTTGGTGGGCATGTTGGCGTGGGCCCTCCTCTTCCTGGCTCTGCTCTCCTACTTCCTGGATACCCCCGTGTACAACGAGCCTCTGACCTCCGCCAGCTCCTCGCTCTCCCAGCACCCCGACACACGGCGCCTGGCCTCCATCCAAGGCGCCTCCCACCAGCAGCACCACTCCATCATGGGCTCCCAGCCCGAACCCACCTACATCCCCTTTACCACAGCCTATCCCGACCCAGACCCTAACCATTACCCAGACTCAGAGCCTAGCTCTTCCTCCACCACCCCTGAGCCTGGCCTGGAGCTGAGCTACGGGACCAGCCAAGAGATGGAGGGGGGGAGCCGCCAGCAGCAGGACTACCTGGACGCCCAGACCCTGGCTGCCTGGTCCTCCTCACGCACGGAGAACGTGGGTTCCCACTCCGACCAGACGGTGACTCGAAACAGTGAGAGGCCTGCATGGACCGCCTCCAACGTCGGCCGGGGGCCCAACCGAACCACACGCCGGTCCTCACGTGAGGATGAAGAGGATGAGGAGGGGGTAGAGACGAACAACAGCCACAAGAGGACCATGGTGGGGGATCATGGGGGGGAGAGGCGAGGAAAAGAAGAGGATGATTTAGAGGAGGACTACTACTCCAAGTCTGCCTCGCTGGTGCAGCGACTCTGGCGGGGAAAAGTGTCCTCTGGGATGCTGTCCCCGCGACTGCAGCACGCCAAGCGGGACTACCTGAGTGCCAACAAGCACCACGTAACCTATAAAGGAGGCCGGCGGGCTGCTCAAAGCTCCAGGGAACTACTGTGTGAGCTGAAGGACCAGGCCCGGCTGAGGACGCTGGATGGGTCCGAGCAGCCTTTCTCTTCACTGGGCTGGGCCCGGCTGGTACCGCGCCTGGCCCTGGAGAAGCTCTACAGACAAGGGGGCCAGAGAGGCTTTAGGAGCTGTGCTGTGGTGACCTCTGCTGGGGCTATTTTGCACTCAGGCCTGGGGAAAGAGATCGGTGAGTGGAGGGTAGAGGGTAGAGGGGTCAGGGAGGGGAGGGAAAAGAGGTAGAGGGGAGCAGAGGAGGGGGAGAGAGAAGGGAGGGAAAGAGATTGAATGCATGGTTATGGAGGGATGCAGATTAAATGGGATTAAGGGATTAAAGAGAACTGGGAAACATTTATCGGTACAGTAGATTAAAAAACAACACCTTTGTTTTCCCTTTACCCAATAGTTAAATAAAGGTTAAATAAAATGTTTTTAAATAATACCCTAATGAATAATACCCCATGTGTTGTGACTGTGTTGTGACTGTGTTGTAACTGTGTTGTGACTGTGTGTCTGAGTGTGAAATACATAATTGATCCTGATCAGCTTTCTCTGTGACAACCCTGTCTCTATGGCAGTCTGTCTGTGTGAGGGGAGAATGATGGCTCTTTACGCCGTGACATCCACAGCATTGATTGGAAAGTCAAATTGTCATGTAACTTTATCGACTTCCCCATTCGCCTCTAGCATAGTATTAGTTTATTGTAGCAGAGAGAGACGTTTTGGCTTGGGCTCTATACTGTCTCTCACACACTGAGTAGCAGACATCTGTCACCCTGTAGTAACAGTCTCTGTGATTGGTTGAAAGGACTTTGGCATAAGTAATTCAAAGCCAATCAGATCTCCAGAAGGGTCTTGATGAGTTAGTTTGGAGATCCTCTATAGACTTTTGGAATACTTTGGCCTACTGCATTGCGTTATCTGTGTGTGTTTGTGTGTTCTGTTCTCTGTGTTGGAGGCTCTATGGTGCATGGGGAGAGTGTGAACTCAGGGACAGATGGCTCACTTTGAGGAAAAAAAGCAACCCTTCTGGTAACAAATCAAGTTAGTTCACATCACCCATGTAGATTAGGGATGCACATTTCGGTAAATTTTGCTGCCAACTAACTGACCCTCATTAACCAGTCAACAAACTGTATTCTTTTTTTTCAAAAAGTAAAATGACATGACCAACAGAAAATACTATCAGAGATCTGTATATAATGACGAGATGCTTATGTTTCCGCAATTACAATGGGAGTCGTCCCAAGGCGGGAAGGCCCAAAATAAGCTTATAGAAACGCATTGGATTTATTTTGGACAGATTTTGGCGAGAGTGTAACCTCTCGCGTTGCCTTTTCCTCTCTGATACTACGCATGCATCCAAGGACAGGACATTCTTCATTAAGAGCTTAATGGAAACATTCAACAATGGCAAGCCTATCGTCTCACAGTCAAAAGGCTGTAACCTGTTATTGAACATGCAACTCCTGTAATGAAGCAGCTAATAAAACTTATTTTCTAACATTTGCCCAAATGCAATTCACTGAAAATTTCCAGTTATAAACTGCGGTCCTAACGCGAGCAGTTACATATGTGTTTGGGTAACACTAGGGTAAAATATCTGTTTGAAATTTAGAAAGATGGGGAATCTAATAGACCCCTTTCTATGTTTGCAAACATTGCCGCACGAGGACAATACACTCATGTTGGTGGCAGAACTCGGGGGAGTTCTTATACAGTGCATTCGGAAACTATTCAGACCCCTTTACTTTTCCCACATTTTGTTACACTACAGCCTTATTCTAAAATGGATTAAAGAAATATTTTTCCTCATCAATCTACACACAATACCCCATAATGACAAAGGGAAAACAGTTTTTTAGACATTTTTGTAAATGTATTAAAAATAAAAAACCTTATTTACATACGTATTAAGACCCTTTGCTATGAGACTCGAAATTGAGCTCAGGTGCATCCTGTTTCCATTGATCATTCTTGAGATGTTTCTGCAACTTGATTGGAGTCCACTTATGGTAAATTCAATTGATTGGACATGATTTGGAAAGGCACACACCTGTCTATATAAGGTCCCACAGTTGACAGTGCATGTCAGAGCAAAAACCAAGCCATGTGATCGAAGGAATTGTCCTTCAGGATTGTGTCAAGGCACAGATCTGGGAAAGGGTAAGGAACAATGTCTGCAGCATTGAAGGTCCCCAAGAACACAGTGGCCTCCCATCATTCTTCAATGTAAGAAGTTTTGAATCACCTAGACTCTTCTTAGAGCTGGCCGCCCGGCCAAACTGAGCAATCGGGGAGAAGGACTTTTGTCAGGGACGTGACCAAGAACTCGATGGTCAGTCTGACAGAGTCCAGAGTTCCTCTGTGGAGATGGGAGAACCTTCCAGAAGGACAACCATTTATGCAGCACTCCACCAATCAGGCCTTTGTGGTAGAGTGGCCAGACGGAAGCCACTCCTCAGTTAAAGGCACATGACAGCCCGTTTGGTGTTTGCCAAAAGGCACCTAAAGGACTCTGACCATGATAAACAAGATTCTCTGGTCTGATGAAACCAAGATTGAAATCTTTGGCCTGAATACCAAACGTCACATCTGGAGGAAACGTGGCACCATCTCTAAGGTGAAGTATGCAAACACAGCCTCTATTTGCATGTTGCTTATGAGTGCATTTCACACTACTTTTGGATTAAATTGGATTTTAAGGCTCGTATGAATGTCCCGCGTAATATACATTTTGTGTCATCATTGCAAATCAACTGCACTTAAACTTCGACCAGTAAAATGGCTCTTTGGCTAGCTTTTGCTACAGCCTATGATAATGAGCGTTAGCATTCTAGCTAATAACTGCTGCATCCAAAATAGTTATTTTGCCAAGATCACAACCAAATTTAATCTTAGTGACTGTTCAAAAAAGAATCAAAACATCATTGTATGCATATGAGGACCCCAAAAAGTAATTTTGTTTAGAAGTAATGAAAACGTAAATCCTATGTTGAATGAGCACAGATGGCGATGGCTTTCTTACTGCCGCCAAGAGTCGCGTGTATCTGTGCGTTACGTCAGTGGTTCGTGCACTGGAAAGGGGTTTATAGCAACTACATTTACATTTACATTTAAGTCATTTAGCAGACGCTCTTACTACTATGATGGGTTGCTATTATGACTAGGATTTTGCCTTTGGCTTCTGGACAATGAAATAAAATTCGATATAAAAATCAATAGAACAGGAGAGAAATGCTGGTTAATGGCACAAGAAAGTCTTTATAAAATTATGGCCTCCACGTTTCTATGGATGGATTTTCGCAAGGCTACTTTGAAGCAAGGTAAGACATGACTCATTATTTGAAGTAAAGTAAATTGTTCAAGTTTCAAACAGTTATACTGCCTCAAGCTCCCATTGCAAAGTGGTGGGTGGTGCGCTGATAGTCAACGGGAGGCAGGTTATAGCCTTTGCATCCGAGTCCGAATGGGAGGCGCACTTTACGAGTTGAAATTGAGAAATAAAATCGCTCCTTTTTGATCGTTGCCACAAGTTTTTTACACTCGATTTGAAATTTTTATTATTACTTGTTGCACAATTACTGGGCTTACAAAAGCAGGGTTCACTCACGTAGCCTACAGGCTTTTTGAGGAGCTACGCTTGCGCTGTCTGACAGGTGGTAGGCTATCTGCTCCTCAAACTAGGCTCTGTATGCTGTGCGCGTGATAAATAAAATGCATGATGACTAACGAAAATACACACGCTCCAATTTAATTCCACAAAATTATGCAAATTAACCTATAGACCGATAAGCATGGCCGGTCAAATGTATTTTCTGACAGCTAACCGATTTAACATCCGTAATGTAGATTTATACACTACATGACAAAAAGTATGTGGACACCTGCTCGTCGAACATCTCATTCAAAAATCATGGGCAATTAATAAGGAGTTGGTCCCCCCTTTGCTGCCCCCACCACTGCGACCTGTATGCTCTAGTCGGCTGGCCCTCGCTACATATTCGTCGCCAGACCCACTGGCTCCAGGTCATCTACAAGTCTATACTAGGTAAAGCTCCGCCTTATCTCAACTCACTGGTCACGATAACAACACCCATCCGTAGCACGCGCTCCAGCAGGTATATCTCACTTGTCATCCCCAAAGCCAACACCCCCTTTGGCCGCCTTTCCTTCCAGTTCCCTGCTGCCAGTGACTGGAACGAATTGCAAAAATCGCTGAAGCTGGAGACTTACATTTCCCTCACTAAATTTAAACATCAGTTATCTGAGCAGCTAAATGATCGCTGCAGCTGTACATAGTCCATCTGTAAATAGCCCACCCAATCTATCTACCTCATCCCCATATTGTTTTTATTTACTTTGCTGCTCTTTTGCACACCAGTATCACTACTTACACACCATCATCTGATCATCATCATCTGCTCATCTATTACTCCAGTGTTAATAAATAAATTGTAATTACTTTGCTACTATGGCCTATTTATTGCCTTACCTCCTCCTGCCATTTGCACACACTGTATATATACTTTTTTTCTATTGTGTTATTGACTGTACGCTTGTTTATTCCATATAACTGTGTTGTTTCTGTCGCACTGCTTTGCTTTATCTTGGCCAGGTCGCAGTTGTAAATGAGAACTTGTTCTCAACTAGCCTACCTGGTTAAATAAAGGGGAATTTAAAAACTTTTTTTTAACAGCTTCCACTCTTCTGGGAAGGCTTTCCACTAGATGTTGGAACATTGTTGCAGGGACTGACTTCCATTCAGCCACAAGAGCATTTGTGAGTTCGGGCACTGATGTTGGGCGATCAGGCCTGGCTCGCAGTCGGGGTTCCAAAGGTGATCGATGGGGTTGAGTTCAGGGCTCTGTGCAGGCCAGATGGGGAAGCGTGATTCATCTTTCCAGAGAACGTGTTTCCACTGCTTCAGTGTCCAATGACAGGGAACTTGACACCACTCCAGCCGTCACTTAAAATCAAACTTTATTAGTCACATGCGCCGAATACAACAGGTGTAGTAGACCTTACAGTGAAATGCTTACTTACAAGCCCCTAACCAACATTGCAGTTAAAAAAAAAATGATTAAGAATAAGAAATAAAAGTAACAAGTAGTTAAAGAGCAACAGTAAAATAACAATAGCAAGACTATATACAGGGGTGTACCGGTACAGAGTCAATGTGCGGGGGCACCGGTTAGGTGAGGTAATTGAGGTAATATGTACATGTAGGTAGAGTTATTAAAGTGACTATGCATAGATACTAACAGAGAGTAGCAGTGGTGTAAAAGAGGGGGATGCAAATAGTCTGTGTAGCCATGAAAACCCATTTCATGGTTGGTTGGGCGGTTGGTGAGTGAGTGAGTGAGTGAATGAGTGGGTTGGTTGGTTGGTCGGTCGGTGAAACCGCAATCTGGTGACTGTTGTGTTTGTGGTTATGAGTAACCATTGGATGGTCTTATCTCTGCTTTGTCTGTCATAGCAAGAATAGATGTACTGTATATACTGAACATACTGCTGTATATATAGTGTATGTGGACACCCCTTCTAATTAGTGGATTCGGCTATTTCAGCCACACCCGTTTCTGACAGGTGTATAAAATCGAGCACACGGCCATGCAATCTCCATAGACAAACATTGGCAGTAGAATGGCTTTACTAAAGAGCTCAGTGGCACCGTCACAGGATGCCACCTTTCCAACAAGTCAGTTCGTTACATGTCTACCCTACTAGAGCTGCCCCGGCCAACTGTAAGTGCTCTAATTGTGAAGTGCAAACGTCTAGAAGCAACAGCGGCCACTCACCGACCGACCAACCAACCAACCAACCAACCAACCCACTCACCAACCAACCGATCTAGGGGGAACTCCTGCATGATAAAGACCTTTGTGATGAGTCACATAATAAACTCATTCCGTATTGAACCTCTGTGAGGTTAGAAGAGCCAACCCTTGTTTAATTAACTGTATAGATTGGCGAACAGGAACTCAAACCACATTGATCTCACTTAGTTACGCCAAATTGAGAGCTTGGTTCTATCTGCTAAAAGATGATTCTGAGATAGTTGGCTTTAAAGTTCAGAACCCTCGTTGGTTTGAATGGTGTCAGCTATTTTTTTTATCTTGTTCTTTTGAACATAACAACATGATTTGGGGTATTTATAATACTATATAGGTAGAGAACATTGCACGGATTAAGGCAATGTCAATAACTACATTTTGACCAAAATCTAGATAGAACCTTATAGTCCCAATAGGTGTTTCTGAACTCCTGAGGTGGGAATGCCTTCATGTCTTCCTTCACGGCAAGGTGTGTGTGTGTGTGTGTGTGTGTGTACAAGCATGTGAGCGTGTGTTTGGGATTATAGTCCGTAAAGTGAGAGGTTTGTGAATCTGTTGTCATCTGTACTGTACTGTTTTGCTACCACCATGTTGTGAATTGACTGAATAACACCCTCAACGGCCTTTTATGTTCAAGTCCTCTCACCACCTCACCGCTCTCTCCCTCCACATCTTTGCACCTCCACCCCCTATCACACACTGTCCTTCTAAATTCCAAATAGACCCATTCCTTGGCTATCACTTACCTACCTTATCCACTATTAGAGCCATTACCATATGGCTTGTACATGGCTGTTCATTTGAAATCTAAGAAGTACCTTTTGAGAGGAAGACTGTGGATCCAGTAACATTACTCTATCAGGTATAGTCCTGGGACAAATAAATGGTCCCGTCCATCGGCCGTACGAGCTAGAGGCATGAAGACCAAAACCTACACTTTGAATGTCAGTGAGAACTTGGAGTCCGTCCACAGGGATTAGGCTAAGTGTTGATCTACTGAATGCCAATATCCTCCACATGGTTTACTGGTGTCATTGAGGAAGTGGAGGATAGCTTTGCTGTGGAAGCCCATCCTTTGAAGTGTCAGCTCAACCATACATGATCGTTCATCCATGTGTCATGTAGCCCTGCTGAAGTCACAATGGACTGCTCGAACAGTGGAGAGAGACTGATTAAGAGTCGCTGAGCTTAGCCATAGCCATCAATCATAACTGTGTGTGTGTGCGCACGTGCATGTGTGTGTGGAGGCCTATGTGTGTATCTGTGTACGTTCATGTGTGTGCAGGCCAGTAGGACACACTCCCTGTCTCTATGCTGTGTACTAGCCTGTTGATAGCCTCTAGGCTAGACTAGGTTCAGTCTGAAAATGTTTTTTCCTGGTGGTGATTGATGATGTGTCATACAGTTCATACTGGAAGCAGACCAGTGCCTGTCAAAGTCCCTTCAGTTACACACGTTGACCACAAGGCTGCACTCTTTCTGTGTCTATGAGTAGTTATACTGTCATGTACAAAGCACAGAGCTAAATCCTGCACCAGATCGTTCATATACCGGATTGTTCATGTCAAATGGCTATTCACGCTTACCAGTCATTCAGCTCAAGTGTTTTGACTATGGCTGAAAGCAGAGGGCTTTTTCTGCCTCTATGGATGGAGTGAGGGAGGAGAGGAGCTGCCAGGGTGAAGGGGAAGAGGTCACTTCATTCAGGCTAGGGAGACATGCTAGTGAAGTGCTACAGCTCAACTGCAGGCTCTCAGGATATCCCTGGAGGTAAAGAAGATGCAGGTGCTTCTGCTCTCTCTCACGCTCTCTCTCTATAAATATTTTGGGCTCTTTGTGGATATAACCCTCTGTCTGTTTGAGCCGTAGGTTAACATTGTGTGTGTGTGTGTGTGAATCCTGTTTGTTCTAATTCCCCGGAGCCACCACCTTAACCAGCTAAATCAAAGTATTTGACCAGAGTAAACAGTGTGGACCAGCTAAATTGGTCACAGAGCCTGGAGTGGTGGGTGCGGAGTCAAACGCAGAGAGCATCGGATACTGGGGAAACCGGACTTTATTTCGGTTTCCAATGCGAACGCCCAAAACAGGCGAAATAATCACAAAAATGTCCAACCCAACACAGGGCACAAACAGACAGGAACACTACACGCACAACCTGACTAACAGAAACAATCCCGCACAAAAACAGGCGGGCCTAACAGGCTTAAATAGTCCTGAATCAAAAACAAAATAAGAGACAGGTGCAACCAATAAGACAAAACAAACAGAAAAGGAAAAGGGGATCGGTGGCAGCTAGTAGACCGGCGACCGCCGAGCGCCACCCGAACAGGCAGGGGAGTCACCTTCGGTGGGAGTCGTGACATAAATCATAGTATTTGACCAGAGTAAACGGTGTGGACCAGCTAAATCATAGTATTTGGCCAGAGTGAACATTGTGGACCAGCTAAATCATAGTATTTGGCCAGAGTTGTAACGGCAGTCTAGCTCTTCCTCCTCCTCGGACGAGGAGAGGCGAGAAGGATCAGAGGACCAATGTGCAGCGTGGTAATTAGACATAATGAATTTAATCAAACAAAACAAGACACTATACAAACGGACAAAACACACTAACCGTCACAGTCCCGTGTAGCACCAACACTGACACAGGAACAACCACCCACAATCCCTAACACAAAACAAGCCACCTATATATGATTCTCAATCAGGGACAACGATTGACAGCTGTCTCTGATTGAGAACCATATTAGGCTGAACACAGAAACAGACGAACTAGACACACAACATAGAATTCCAACCCAGCTCACGTCCTGACCAACACTAAACAAGCAAAACACATACGAACTCTGGTCAGGACGTTACAAGAGTAAACATTGTGGACCAGCTAAATCATAGCATTTGGCCAGAGTGAACATTGTGGACCAGCTAAACTATACTATTTGGCCAGAGTGAACATTGTGGACCAGCTAAATCATAGTATTTGGCCAGAGTGAACATTGTGGACCAGCTAAATCATAGTATTTGGCCAGAGTAAACATTCTGGACCAGCTAAATCATAGTATTTGACCAGAGTAAACATTCTGGACCAGCTAAATCAAAGGATTTGACCAGAGTAAACAGTGTGGACCAGCTAAATCATAGTATTTGGCCAGAGTAAACATTGTGGACCAGCTAAATCAAAGGATTTGACCAGAGTAAACGGTGTGGACCAGCTAAATCATAGTATTTGGCCAGAGTAAACGGTGTGGACCAGCTAAATCATAGTATTTGGCCAGAGTAAACAGTGTGGACCAGCTAAATCAAAGGATTTGACCAGAGTAAACGGTGTGGACCAGCTAAATCAAAGGATTTGACCAGAGTAAACGGTGTGGACCAGCTAAATCATAGTATTTGTCCAGAGTAAACGGTGTGGACCAGCTAAATCAAAGGATTTGACCAGAGTAAACGGTGTGGACCAGCTAAATCAAAGGATTTGACCAGAGTAAACGGTGTGGACCAGCTAAATCATAGTATTTGTCCAGAGTAAACGGTGTGGACCAGCTAAATCAAAGTATTTGTCCAGAGTAAACGGTGTGGACCAGCTAAATCATAGTATTTGGCCAGAGTAAACGGTGTGGACCAGCTAAATCATAGTATTTGGCCAGAGTAAACGGTGTGGACCAGCTAAATCAAAGGATTTGACCAGAGTAAACGGTGTGGACCAGCTAAATCAAAGGATTTGACCAGAGTAAACGGTGTGGACCAGCTAAATCATAGTATTTGGCCAGAGTAAACGGTGTGGACCAGCTAAATCATAGTATTTGGCCAGAGTAAACGGTGTGGACCAGCTAAATCAAAGGATTTGACCAGAGTAAACGGTGTGGACCAGCTAAATCATAGTATTTGACCAGAGTAAACGGTGTGGACCAGCTAAATCAAAGGATTTGACCAGAGTAAACGGTGTGGACCAGCTAAATCATAGTATTTGACCAGAGTAAACGGTGTGGACCAGCTAAATCAAAGGATTTGACCAGAGTAAAAACAGTTGGATGCCATCTAGGAGCTGGTCCTTTATGAGCACTTGAGTGATTGGCCTTCCATATTTCTTTTTGACTTAGTTTAATACAACTTGATTGTCTAAATTGAATGACACTTGATTTTCCTAGCAGTGGCATTTGATTTTCTTAGCTGAGTGGCATTTGATTTTCTTAGCTGAGTGGCATTTGATTTTCTTAGCTGAGTGGCATTTGATTTTCTTAGTTGCGTGGCATTTGATTTTCTTTCTTCAGTGACATTAAATTGACTTATGTTGTCTTTGTCTATCCCCCAGATTCCCATGATGCAGTTCTGCGGTTCAACACAGCACCTACAGAGGGCTATGAGAGGGACGTGGGGAACAAGACCACCATCCGCATCATTAACTCGCAGGTGTGTGTGTGTGTGTGTGTGTGTGTGTGTGTGTGTGTGTGTGTGTGTGTGTGTGTGTGTGTGTGTGTGTGTGTGTGTGTGTGTGTGTGTGTGTGTGTGTGTGTGTCAGTCAGGGATGAAGGAAGGATTTTTCACAGGGGGTGCTTATTATAAAATAATTTAAGCCCAATTGATATTTTTCTGGTTATCATTTCTGACATTTGGTAGGCTATTTGTCAACTCGTCTATAATAAGATACATGAAGCTTCTCTTCTGTCATAACTTCTTGCTCAAGAAAACAATATAAAGCGCTGCTCACCAGAATAATGTCAGAAAGCAATAGAATGAATGCATCAATAATCTGAAAATAATCTAAAATGGTAAAGTTTTCTCTTTCATTTCTGCTTCTCTCGTGCATCGAGGACATTTAGGAGCCAGGGAGAAAACATACCATTCTTCTCCTGCAACAATTTACAAATGACATCAGTTTGACCGGTTTTAATGAAATGAAACACTGTGAAACGATCAAACATTTTTCTGATGAGATTTCAGTTCGACTTGGATGCATTTATGTTTTTGAAATACTGTCAGTTTTATGTGATTGAGTTCCTAACCGCACATTCCCATTCTCTCAAGAGATGCTGAAAGAAAGAAATCCAATTTCTTCTCTCCTGTTCCAGAGACAAAATTAACATTTGGTCTAGCTACTATTTTAATACAAGAAATACATAATTGTGCAGGAGTTAATATTATATTACTCTACAGGTTAGAGGTTATAGACCTATAGTTAATATTATATTACTCTACAGGTTAGAGGTTATAGACCTATAGTTAATATTATATTACTCTACAGGTTAGAGGTTATAGGCCTATAGTTAATATTATATTAGTCTACAGGTTAGAGGTTATAGACCTATAGTTAATATTATATTAGTGTCACGTTCCTGACCTGTTTTCTGTTGTTTTGTATGTGTTTAGTTCACAGGTGTCAAACTCATTCCACGGGGGGCCGAGTGTCTGCGGGTTTTCGTTCTTCCCTTATACTTGATTGATGAATTAACATCACTAATTAGTTAGGAACTCCCCACACCTGGTTGTCTAGGGCTTTATTGAAAGGAAAAACCAAAAACCTGCAGACACTAGGCCCTCCGTGGAATGAGTTTGACACCCCTGGTTTAGTTGGTCAGGACGTGAGCTGGGTGGGAATTCTATGTTGTGTGTCTAGTTTGTCTGTTTCTATGTCAGCCTAGTGTGGGTTCTCAATCAGAGACAGATGGTAGTCGTTGTCTCTGATTGAGACTCATATATAGGAGGCTTGTTTTGTGTTGGGATTTTGTGGGTGTTTGTTTCCTGTCTCTGTGTTTGTTCTGCACCAGATAGGACTGTCTCGGTTTTCACCGTTTGTAGTGTTCACTTGTTATTATATTAAACATGTTGAGCACTGGCTACGCTGCATTTTGGTCCTCTCTTTCACCCCAGGAAGAAAGCCTTTACAATTAGTCTACAGGTTAGAGGTTATAGGCCTATAGTTAATATTATATTAGTCTACAGGTTAGAGGTTATAGACCTATAGTTAATATTATATTAGTCTACAGGTTAGAGGTTATAGGCCTATAGTTAATATTATATTAGTCTACAGGTTAGAGGTTATAGACCTGCAGTCAGTTTCCAGATTTCAGTTACTATTCCATTTAGCCCATCTAAGGTGTGCGGAAACCAGGGGGTGCCACACCTGCCACACCCCTTCCACGTCCTTCGTGTGTGTGTGTGTGTGTAATAACACTAATGTTCATGTCACAAACCAAGAGGAACGATAACAGGTTTCACAACACAGCATGAATATGTGCCTGCAATCAAGTATCATTTCCAAGGAGTGGTTCAGCATTTTGAATGGATAGGCCATCACACAACAACATGCATCCAATCATATCAGCCCGATTTGGATATGAATGACAATGTGATTTAATCTAGGCATGGACACAGGCACGTGTGTGAGTGTGCGTGCGTGTGTGAACCAGCTGTCCTATTAGGGGGTGAGTGATCACCCTGCTTGATACCAGGGGTATTATGAATAAGGGGGAAATCACCACAGCTCCAGTTGAGTCATCTTCTCCCTTCTCCCACTCTCTGCACAGAGTACAATGGAGTAAACACCTACATGCACACACACACTCTACTACTGTCACACTAACAATCAAAGCACCCACAGAGCACATTCCACTGTGGACCCACAGCTACCACAGATAGAGAGATAGAGCTATAGAGTGTGTGTGTTTTCACTAGTATAGGGACTGCAATGCTGCATCTAGTTTACTGTGTCAACTTTGACCCCTCCCTTTTACAGATCCTGGCCAATCCTGATCACCGCTTCAACACCAGCTCCCTGTATAAGAACGTGACTCTGGTGGCCTGGGACCCTGCTCCGTATGCTGTCAATCTACACAAGGTGTGTGTGTCTGTGTGTTTGAAGCAGACACTATTCTCTTTTCTTACCTTGCCCCTCTGTCTGAGAAGCCCAGTAACGGCATCTAGAAGGCGATATGTAAACAGCGTCACTCAGCAGAGGCCCAAAGTCCTGTCGAATGGGTGGAGGATGGGCCAAGGTTACGATAGTAATGTTAATGAGGACCTGTAGTTGTGGAAGACCACACGTGGACAGTTTAGCCTCGTTGGTCTCTCTAACCCACGGGGACAGGTTAGTCTCGTTGGTCTCTCTAACCTACGGGGACAGGTTAACCTCGTTGGTCTCTCTAACCTACGGGGACAGGTTAGCCTCGTTGGTCTCTCTAACCCACGGGGACAGGTTAGCCTCGTTGGTCTCTCTAACCCACGGGGACAGGTTAGCCTCGTTGGTCTCTCTAACCCACGTGCACAGGTTAGCCTCGTTGGTCTTTCTAACCCACGGGGACAGGTTAGCCTCGCTGGTCTCTCTAACCCACGGGGACAGGTTAGCCTCGTTGGTCTCTCTAACCTACGGGGACAGGTTAACCTCGTTGGTCTCTCTAACCTACGGGGACAGGTTAGCCTCGTTGGTCTCTCTAACCCACGGGGACAGGTTAGCCTCGTTGGTCTCTCTAACCCACGGGGACAGGTTAGCCTCGTTGGTCTCTCTAACCCACGTGCACAGGTTAGCCTCGTTGGTCTTTCTAACCTACGGGGACAGGTTAACCTCGTTGGTCTCTCTAACCCACGTGCACAGGTTAGCCTCGTTGGTCTTTCTAACCCACGGGGACAGGTTAGCCTCGTTGGTCTCTCTAACCTACGGGGACAGGTTAACCTCGTTGGTCTCTCTAACCTACGGGGACAGGTTAGCCTCGTTGGTCTCTCTAACCCACGGGGACAGGTTAGCCTCGTTGGTCTCTCTAACCCACGGGGACAGGTTAGCCTCGTTGGTCTCTCTAACCCACGTGCACAGGTTAGCCTCGTTGGTCTTTCTAACCCACGGGGACAGGTTAACCTCGTTGGTCTCTCTAACCCACGTGCACAGGTTAGCCTCGTTGGTCTTTCTAACCTACGGGGACAGGTTAGCCTCGCTGGTCTCTCTAACCCACGGGGACAGGTTAACCTCGTTGGTCTCTCTAACCCACAGGGACAGGTTAGCCTCATTGGTCTCTCTAACCTACGGGGACAGGTTAGCCTCGTTGGTCTCTCTAACCCACGGGGACAGGTTAACCTCGTTGGTCTCTCTAACCCACAGGGACAGGTTAGCCTCGTTGGTCTCTCTAACCTACGGGGACAGGTTAGCCTCGTTGGTCTCTCTAACCCACGGGGACAGGTTAGCCTCGTTGGTCTCTCTAACCTACGGGGACAGGTTAGCCTCGTTGGTCTCTCTAACCTACGGGGACAGGTTAACCTCGTTGGTCTCTCTAACCCACGGGGACAGGTTAGCCTCGTTGGTCTCTCTAACCCACGGGGACAGGTTAGCCTCGTTGGTCTCTCTAACCTACGGGGACAGGTTAGCCTCGTTGGTCTCTCTAACCCACGGGGACAGGTTAGCCTCGTTGGTCCCTCCAACCTACGGGGACATGTTAGCCTCGTTGGTCTCTCTAACCCACGGGGACAGGTTAGCCTCGTTGGTCTCTCTAACCCACGGGGACAGGTTAGCCTCGTTGGTCTCTCTAACCCACGGGGACAGGTTAGCCTCGTTGGTCTCTCTAACCCACGGGGACAGGTTAGCCTCGTTGGTCTCTCTAACCCACGTGCACAGGTTAGCCTCGTTGGTCTTTCTAACCTACGGGGACAGGTTAGCCTCGCTGGTCTCTCTAACCCACGGGGACAGGTTAACCTCGTTGGTCTCTCTAACCCACAGGGACAGGTTAGCCTCATTGGTCTCTCTAACCTACGGGGACAGGTTAGCCTCGTTGGTCTCTCTAACCCACGGGGACAGGTTAACCTCGTTGGTCTCTCTAACCCACAGGGACAGGTTAGCCTCGTTGGTCTCTCTAACCTACGGGGACAGGTTAGCCTCGTTGGTCTCTCTAACCCACGGGGACAGGTTAGCCTCGTTGGTCTTTCTAACCTACGGGGACAGGTTAGCCTCGTTGGTCTCTCTAACCTACGGGGACAGGTTAACCTCGTTGGTCTCTCTAACCCACGGGGACAGGTTAGCCTCGTTGGTCTCTCTAACCTACGGGGACAGGTTAGCCTCGTTGGTCTCTCTAACCTACGGGGACAGGTTAGCCTCGTTGGTCTCTCTAACCCACGGGGACAGGTTAGCCTCGTTGGTCCCTCCAACCTACGGGGACATGTTAGCCTCGTTGGTCTCTCTAACCCACGGGGACAGGTTAGCCTCGTTGGTCTCTCTAACCCACGGGGACAGGTTAGCCTCGTTGGTCTCTCTAACCCACGGGGACAGGTTAGCCTCGTTGGTCTCTCTAACCCACGGGGACAGGTTAGCCTCGTTGGTCTCTCTAACCCACGGGGACAGGTTAGCCTCGTTGGTCTTTCTAACCTATGGGGACAGGTTAGCCTCGTTGGTCTCTCTAATACACGGGGACAGTTTAGCCTTGTTGGTCTCTCTAACCCACGGGGACAGGTTAGCCTCGTTGGTCTCTCTAACCCAAGGGGACAGGTTAGCCTCGTTGGTCTCTCTAACCTACGGGGACAGGTTAGCCTCATTGGTCTCTCTAACCCACGGGGAGAGGTTAGCCTCGTTGGTCTCTCTAACCCACGGGGAGAGGTTAGCCTCGTTGGTCTCTCTAACCTACAGGGACAGGTTAGCCTCGTTGGTCTCTCTAACCCACGCGGACAGGTTAGCCTCGTTGGTCTCTCTAACCCACGCGGACAGGTTAGCCTCGTTGGTCTCTCTAACCCACGCGGACAGGTTAGCCTCGTTGGTCTCTCTAACCCACGGAGACAGGTTAGCCTCGTTGGTCTCTCTAACCTACGGGGACAGGTTAGCCTCGTTGGTCTCTCTAACCTACGGGGACAGGTTAGCCTCGTTGGTCTCTCTAACCCACGGGGACAGGTTAGCCTCGTTGGTCTCTCCAACCTACGGGGACAGGTTATCCTCGTTGGTCTTTCTAACCTACGGGGACAGGTTAGCCTCGTTGGTCTCTCTAACCCACAGGGACAGGTTAGCCTCGTTGGTCTCTCTAACCCACGGGGACAGGTTAGCCTCGTTGGTCTCTCTAACCCACGGGGAGAGGTTAGCCTCGTTGGTCTTTCTAACCTACATGGACAGGTTAGCCTCGTTGGTCTTTCTAACCTACGGGAACAGGTTAGCCTCGTTGGTCTCTCTAACCCACGGGGACAGGTTAGCCTCGTTGGTCTCTCTAACCCACGGGGACAGGTTAGCCTCGTTGGTCTTTCTAACCTACGGGAACAGGTTAGCCTCGTTGGTCTTTCTAACCTACATGGACAGGTTAGCCTCGTTGGTCTTTCTAACCTACGGGAACAGGTTAGCCTCGTTGGTCTCTCTAACCCACGGGGACAGGTTAGCCTCGTTGGTCTCTCTAACCCACGGGGACAGGTTAGCCTCGTTGGTCTCTCTAACCCACGGGGACAGGTTAGCCTCGTTGGTCTCTCTAACCCACGGGGACAGGTTAGCCTCGTTGGTCTCTCTAACCCACGGGGACAGGTTAGCCTCGTTGGTCTCTCTAACCCACGGGGACAGGTTAGCCTCGTTGGTCTCTCTAACCCACGCTTTGGTCCGATTTCTCTTCTTCAGTCGACGAAAACCGTTACAGTACTATTGTTTGTACAGGTGAACGTAGTACCTTCAGGCATTTGGAAATTGCTCCCAAGGATGAACCAGACTTGTGGAGGTCTCCAATTTTTTTTCTGATGTCTTGGCTGATTTCTTTTGATTTTCCCATGATGTCAAGCAAAGAGGCACTGAGTTTGAAGGCAGGCCGTGAAATACATCCACAGGTACACCTCCAATTGACTCAAATTATGTCAATTTGCCTATCAGAAGCTTCTAAAGCCATGACATCATTTTGTGGAATTTTCCAAGCTGTTTAAAGGCAGTCAACTTAGTGTATGTAAACTTCTGACCCACTGGAATTGTGATACAGTGAATTATAAGTGAAATAATCTGTCTGTAAATAATTGTTGGAAATATGACTTGTGTCATGCACAAAGTAGATGTCCTAACCAACCTGCCAAAACTATAGTTTGTTAACAAGAAATTTGTGGAGTGGTTGAAAAATGAGTTTTAATGACGCCAACCTAAGTGTATGTAAACTTCCGACTTCAACTGTGTCCCCCCCCCCCCCCCCACACACACACACACACGCACACACACGCGCACACGCAAATGACTGCAGAAGGAAAAGTACTGTCTGTCTCTGTTTGTATGTTTGTCTGTCAGTCTCTGCCTCTGTCTGTCGGTCTGTTTCTTTTTTTCTTAGGTATGTCAGTCTAGAGTTAACTATAACTACTACCCCCCTCTCTCTCTCCCTCTTTCTCTGGCCCCCCCCCCCCCCCTCTCAAACCTCTTTCCTTTCTCTATCTTTCTCCCTCACACTCTCTTTCCCCTCTCTCTCGTGCTCTCAAACAGTGGTATGCCAGTCCAGACTATAACCTGTTCAGGCCTTACGTGGAGCACCGGAGGCTCCACCCCACCCAGCCCTTCTACGTCCTACACCCCAAATATGTGTGGCATCTCTGGGACGTGATCCAGGGCAACACCCAGGAGACCATCCAGCCCAACCCACCCTCCTCTGGGTTTATAGGTGAGATTATGTATGCACACACATGCATACACGCACATACACACGTACAAGTGCACGTGCATACACACATTACGCACACACTCAAAAACACACACTTACACAAGTGTTCTATAAAGCCGGCTCTGTGGTTCTAATGTTAACGTTAGAGAGTCTGCGATGCGGCCAGTCTCTCTATGTTGTGTAATAGAGTGCCTGGAGTCATTTTATTGTAATATTATAAAAAAGCCATACAGGACCCGTCCTATAGCACCACTCAAACGTTGTCATCAGAACAATGTAATTATATTACACTCCTCCTGTCACCTCGGGGTCCAGTCGCCATGCCAATGACATAAGGGTGGGGGGGTTGGCATCATGTGCAATTTTCTATTCCCTAGATACAGCAATTATGACCATAGGAAGAGGTGTGTGTGTGTGTGGGGGAGGGAGTAGGTAATGCAGACTCCAGTGAGTTTTTGATAGCCACAGGAAGTTGACGTGTCTTCTGCTGTAACTCCGCACACTCCCCTTCTCCCGACCTCTTAAGACAAGTTATTTCTGAATAGATTAGGCATGCATAACTGTTACAGGGCGGTATTTTGTGTTGCAGTGGGATTTGGGGTGTTTAGGTATACGGTAGTCCCATTTGGGGGGAACGGTGTCTCAAAGATGTTATTGTTTCCAGTGATGTGGTGTTGTATTGCAATGTGATATTACATATTCTTTAGGTAATTAGGTCAGTTTGGATTGCTCAGTAGACCAGTGAAACAACAAATCACACAAGAAACACAGAGAGACTGAATTCAGCACTTTCTTTGTATGAACGGGGGCGGGGGGTGGCACAAGACGTGGAGGATGGGGGCAAACGTCACACATGAATTAATGAATTGAAAGCCAATTCTCCCCAATCAAATGCTGGCAGGTCCGGCAAAGTCCCATTCCCCGTATTTGAAATCCATGTTGTTCCTCAATAGAAAAGTTCAAGATCACCAGTATCCTTCTGAGCTGAACTGATCTATCTCCTGTAGAAAGTAGTCTTTGTTCTCTTGATAAACGTTCAGCCTTTGTAGCCTTTACCGGATATCCCAATATAATATACCTAATATATTTATTTTACCGTTATGTTGACTGAGAACACATTCTCATTTGCAGCAACAACCTGGGGAATAGTTACAGGGGAGAGGAGGGGGATGAATGAGCCAATTGTAAACTGGGGACTTTTAGGTGACCATGATGGTTTGAGTGCCAGATTGGGAATTTAGCCAGGACACCGGGGTTAACACCCCTACTCTTACGATAAGTGCCATGGGATCTTTAATGACCTCAGAGAGTCAGGACACCCGTTTAACGTCCCATCCGAAAGACGGCACCCTACACAGGGCAGTGTCCCCAATCACTGCCCTGGGGCATTGGGATATTTATTTATTTTTAGACCAGAGGAAAGAGTGCCTCCTACTGGCCCTCCAACACCACTTCCAGCAGCATCTGGTCTCCCATCCAGGGACTGACCAGGACCAACCCTGCTTAGCTTCAGAAGCAAGCTGGCAGTGGTATGCAGGGTGGTAGGCTGCTGGCATATTCCATAGCTTATTGCACTTTAGTCAGTGGCTGCATCTTATTCCCCTTCTTTCCAGAGCCTTATGTAGTGCACTACTTTGGGGAATAGGGTGCAATTTGAGACGCAGCCTCAAACTCTCTCATCAGTCTTCACAGTTTGGACAGCACGGAGGCTGGGAGTAGGATAAGCACTGGCTGTGTGTGTGTGTGAATTCTGTGTGTGTGTGTGTGTGTGTGAATTCTCTCTGTGTGTGTGTGTGTGTGTGTGTGTGTGTGTGTGTGTGTGTGTGTGTGTGTTCGAGGCGTGGGGTCGGAGTGTGTGTGTGTGAGGGGGGTTGAAATGTGACAGAGATACACCTTTTCACTTGGGCGGTGCTGTGTGTTTTGTGGTTTGCCAGTGTGTTGAGCGATGGTATTTACACCAAGACAAGCAGACTGTCAATAGAGCAGAGTGACATCAAATGGTACACACACACACACAGAATTCATACACACACACACACACACACACACACACACACACAGAGAGAATCCATACACACACACACACACACACACACACACACATAATGCATACACACACACACGCATAAATCACACACACACAATTCATACCCACACATACAGTACATAGAATTCATACACACACACACACACACACACACAGAATTCCTACACCCACATACACAGAATCTATACACACGCACACACACACACACAGAATTCATACACACACATACACAGAATCCATACACACACACACACACACACACACACACACACACACACAGAGAATCCATACACACACACACAGATAATTCATACACACACACGCATAATTCACACACACACACAAGTCATACACACACACAATTCATACTCACACACATACAATTCATACACACACATAATTCACACACATACAGTACATAGAATTCATACATACACACACACACACACACACACACAGAATACACACACACACACACACACAGAAGTTATACACACCCACACAGAGAATCCATACACACACACAGATACTTCATACACACACACAATTCATACACACATAATTCACACACACACAATTCATACACACGCACAGAATTCATACACACACACATATACACAGAATTCATACACACATACACATAATTTATATACACATAATTCATACACACACACATACACAGAATTCATACGCAGACACAGAATTCATACACACACATGCACACACATACACAAAGATACACACACTTCCTCTTATGCATGCAGGACACATGCTCACTATATTACAGCCTCTGCCCCATCCCCCATACACTCACATAAACTTACTTTCTCTTGCACACACATGGACAACTTCACATGCAATTTCACATGCACAGGTAAACACAGCGATCAGTAAACAAATCGAAGTGGCTGGGCACGAGCAGAGGAGAGACCCCCGAGAGGTTTTATGCATGGGGCTTGGAGCGTTCACGTCGTGATGGTCTATTGGTTTGCACAATGCACCGCTCAGCTAGCTAGCTACTTTATCATCATCATCCAACGGTCATCATTCACTCTTCCCCGTTGGTCTTCCCGGCGTGCCTGCTCAGGAAGTGACCTCGGGAGGGTTGTTGCGCTCAGTGGCCGGGGTGCTGCAGCCATGGTTGTGGATACCAGTGGAGATCCGGGCGGTGCACGCCACCGTGTTGCTGTAGACACGCCGGTTGAGCTGGATGGCGGTGGTCTTGGAGGGCATGGAGGAGAGGCCGTTCTCCGTGGAGCGCCGTTCACACCGGAACAGGATCAGGAAACACCTGTAGAACTGAGGAAGGGAGGAGATATTAGTTGGGAGGGAGAGATTTGAGGGGGGAACGGGTAGGGCAGATATGGCAGAACGGGGTGAGGTGAGCAGGACAGAAGGGAGAGGTGGAGGAGAAGGCTGTTGCTACAGCAATGAGAAGCAAAAAAGATCATTATCCATCTTCTCTTTTTGCCCATTTTGGTTGCATGAACCAACCAGGACTCATACATGGAGATCCTTTATCATTTTCTATGTGCTCCATGTTTCTATTGTTCCATGTTACCATGGCAGCTGATGATTCTATGGCCTGTATCATGCAAGGTCTCTGGGTTGTATGAACAGAGTACTGATATGACGTCACTTCTATTCTTGGTCAATAACACTTCATCTGCACATTTAAATTATTTGGTGGCCTTCTCCCTTTTGTGTCTATAGAAACAACACACACTAGCAAGAGAGGTCGTGGAACGGTCACCCGCAGAGTGAGTTGGTGTAACCTTTGTTCCGTCTCCCTCGAGAGGTTGGACAAATGTATCCGTTCCCTGAGTTTGACCTGTCACATTTCTCTCTGATGTCTCAAAGCTAAACAGGAAGTGAGGTAGAGAGGAAAAGCCCCTCTAAAGGACCTCACTGCATCAGCAGAATAGCATCAAAGACAGTACAGTATAAAAATAGGCAGAAACTGCTTGTCCAACAGAATTCCCAGATAACACCTGTAGGCGACGTCATAGCGACATTAGCTAGCTAAGCTCATGCACAGAAACACCTCATCGGGTACAACGGTCGTGTGGTGCCGAACTCACATTTGCAGGCCGTCAAATCAAAGACACTCCTTCGCTGTTACGTTGGTTTTGATGATAATTAAAATCTCAGATTACTACAAATCTTGTGAGAGTGACAATGACAGTTTCGGCTACTTAAAACATTGGCTGGAATCTTTGCATTTAGATTTAGAGAAAATGACCAACTAAGGAGTGTGAAAACTGGATGTATTTGGGGGTATCCAGACTCTAGTCTCTGTGTTGTAGCTGTGCTTGGGACATGTCAATGTAAACAATGTGTCCTATTTACCTGCTGGTTCATGATTTGCCTGGTATCCAGACCGAATGTATGTTCCATTTCACTATAGTTAAGTGAAACAATAGTGCAACAGAGCTTTTATACTAGACAGCTTCATAATTACATAACTAAATGTATGGATTGTAGGGCTGACCCAAATTAGTCCACTGGTGGATTGTTTGGTCGTTAGGCTGTTGGTTGACCAAAATTTGTTTTAGTCGATCAGTAGCAAATATATGTATATATATATATATATATACACTACCGGTCAAAGGTTTTAGAACAAGGTTTTATTCAAGGGGTTTTCTTTTATTTTTACTATTTTCTACATAGTATAATAATAGTGAATACATTAAAACAATGAAATAACACATATAACACATTAATATTTGAGATTCTTTGCCTTGATGACAGCTTTGCACAATCTTGGCATTCTCTCAACCAGCTTCATTAGCTAGTCACCTGGAATGCATTTCAATTAACAGGTGTGCCTTGTTAAAAGTGGAATTTCTTTCCTTCTTAATGCGTTTGAGCTAATCAATTGGCTCAGTGATTAGTGGTATACAGAAGATAGCCCTATTTGGTAAAAGACCAAGTCCATATTATGGCAAGAACAGCTCAAATAAGCAAAGAAAACAAGAGTCCATCATTACTTTAAGACATGAAGGTCAATCAATACGGAAAATGTAAAGAACTTTTAACATTTTTTCAAGTGCCGTCGTTCCAGAGTTACTGCTGCTGCAGAGGATAAGTTCATTAGAGTTAACGGCATCTCAGACTGCAGCCCAAATAAATGCTTCACAGCGTTCAAGTAACAGACATCTCAACATCAACTGTTCAGAGAAGACTGCATGAATCAGGCCTTCATGGTCGAATTGCTGCAAAGAAACAACTACTAAAGGACATTATACTGGTGGAGATCTGTCCTTTGGTCTGATGAGTCCAAATTTGAGATTTTTGGTTCCAACCGCCGATTCTTTGAGACTCAGAGAAGCTGACGGATGGTTCCCACACATGTGAGAATGCCAAGAGTGTGCAAAGCTGTCATCAAGGTAAAGGTTGGCTACTTTGAAGAATCTCAAATATAAAATCGATATTGATTTGTTTAACACCTTTTTTGGTTACACGTTTCCATATGTGTTATTTCATAGTTTTCATTATTATTCTACAATGTAGAAAATAGTAAAACAATAAAGGAAACCCCTTGAATGAGTAGGTTTGTCCAAACTTCTGACTTAATTCCTATCATTTCTAATCTCCAATGTTTGTTTGGTTATGGTAATTTCTGTTAATGCATTCAATATATTATTATTCCAGTATTTTACTGTTCTCATTGTCGGAGGGGACACATTGTTTTTCAGAGCGGACAACCTATGCTACACTTGTGAGAAACAAGTTTTGGTTTATTTCATTCCATTTACAAGTTTTGTCAATTTAGTCATTGTCTTTTGTTTGAAACGCTTCTGTCGAGTAAGGACACGCCCCTGATTACGCATATACGTAAACCTATAGTGTCCATTTGAGGATCTGGTGGTATTTCTGATTGGCTAATCAGCTGTGGAGCTGTGGAGCTTCTCAAAGTCTGTTTTTACATCCATTGAGAATGACAGTGTCACGACTCCAACCGAGGCAGGCTCTCCTTCCCGTTCGGGTGGCGCTCGGCGGTCACCGGCCTACTAGCTGCCACTGACTCTTTTTCCTCCCCCTTCTTAATTGTTTATTTGTATCACCTGTGTTCAGTTAGTTGTTAATTAGTGTGGCTTTATTAGCCAGCCAGCCCGTACGCTTCGTTGTGCGGGATTGTTACATTGTAGCTTTTGGGATTTCGGGAGTGTTTATGGTTATTGTGGACTGGGTTTGTTTCTCGTGTCATTGGACCGTTGTGTATGACACCCAGTACGTCCGTGTTGGACATTTTGTTTGCTAGTTGGGCATTAAAGACTCAACATATTGAAGCTCTGCTGTTCCTGCGTCTGACTTCGCACCCCCCGACACCCAGGGCGTTACAAACAGTTCCTCAATGTATTTGAAACATCTTTCCAGCTCTCTCCCTTTCAGTAACCTCTCAGCATGAAAGAGAAACATGTCATGTTCTGATCCAGTGGAAACTTCAGAAAACAGGCCTACCTGTTGACCTCTTATCCCTTGCGCAAATAGCCTACAGCTGTGTCTGTCCCGAGCTCACTAGCTCAGGAAACTCTGAGGGCCCAGAATATTTTATACAATGTTTCAAGTTAGCCAGCACCAGCTTTAGGCCAGACCCAAGTTAATAGTTGATACAATGTTTCATGTTCGTTGCAGACGGGCCATGTGTAGCCAATGTGATTTTAGAGGATATTTATTTTTATCTGCAGTCTGCAATGTTTTTATTTGTTGGCTTTATTGGCTATTTTTACATAGTTGGCAATGGCAATAAGTTACTTTTTAGGTTTGTATCATTTTCATTCATTTTCATGACAATGAATTTGAGATACGAAGACTTTATTATAAATTAAATGAAACTGTTCCATGAAAATGTGCATATGAACCATAACTGGCACGCAGGGCGGTAGAAATGTTAAGATAAACCAGCATTCCAGGTGAGAAAGGTTGCCGACTCCTCATGCAGCCTACAACCGGCAACTACAGGAGAGTGAAGGCAGAATCTGTGAAAGCCAGTAGGAGCGGGAGGAGGATAGTCTGGTTAGGTTTTTTTCTTCTGTTTATCTTGGTCTTTGGCTCCCTCTTGAGTCATTTGTGTCTTATTTCATCTAACAGTGCGCTTAAAGCATCAGAGAAGCTCAATACATATGTAGTTGATATTATTAATGTCTATGTATGTAAAAATGCACGTTTTAAAATTCCTGCCAATCGATTCGTCTAAAGATGACTTTCAGTCGATCAATGTGTAACTTGTGTGTGTGTGTATGATAGAATATCTAACCCCTCATGCTCTGCCTTGTTGTTGTAATTACAGGCATCCTCCTGATGATGGCGCTGTGCGAAGAGGTCCACGTGTACGAGTACATCCCCTCGCTGCGGCAGACAGATCTGTGCCACTACCACGAGCGCTACTACGACGCTGCATGCACCCTGGGGGCGTACCACCCGCTGCTCTATGAGAAGAGTCTTGTGCAGCGCATCAACACAGGCCCTGTGAGAGACCTGAAGAGGAAGGGCCGTGTCACCCTCCCCGGCTTCAACACCGTCAACTGTGAACTCTGAACTCTGAACTAGGAAGCCACACATGGAACCACCATGACTCCACGCATCTAAGGGTAAACGGTGCAATAAGAACCTTCTGGACTCTGACCTTAGGGGGAACGCGGAGGCAACCATGTAGAACCACGTAGAACAGTGGAGAACCTAAGCCATAGCCCCTCTGTGTGGGATAGGATCAAACCGGAGGGTACAGCTCTAGTCTAACTACATCTAAGTCAGGATTTATCAACAGAACCCCCATCGGTAAAAACCTTGCCTTCCTCAGAGGCAGGGTTGGGTATGTTACTTTCTAAATGTAATCAACTACAGTTACTACGGTAGTTACCTGTCCAAATTTGTAATCAGTAACGTAATTTTTGGATTATCCAAACTCCGTAACGTAATCTGATTACGCTCAGTTACTTTTGGATTACGTAGAAGACAAAAGGATCCATCAAATGCATTTGGTGTGTCATCATAGTGGTCTTTGATTGGTGGTCATCATTTGGTGTATCATCATAGTGGTCTCTGACTTGTGGTCAAACTCGCTCAGGTGGAACAAACTTAAACTTGCCCCTTTTTTCAACCTTTTTTCAATGCTTAATTGAATGTCACTGGGAAAACAGAAAGGTGTCATAATGTATTTTTTCGCGAACATCCTTTCTAAATTTAAAAGTAATCCAAAAAGTGATGAGCTAGTTTTTCAAAAGTATCTGTAATCTGATGATAGTATTTTTGCTGGTAACGTAACTGATTACAGTTATCAGTTGTTGTAATCAGATTACATGCAATCAGCTACTTTTCAACCCTCCTCAGAGGGTTAACAAGCCCAAGACATACCCAATGTGACCACCTCTATCTCTGCCATTGCTGAGCCGGAAGAGAGAAGAGCTGTCTAGGGTAGCAATAGAAAAGTGTTTTTAAATAGAGAAACGTTTTTGATATATTTGGATGTTTTTTGCTGTTGTGAAGCGTTGTTTCTCCAGAGCTCTGGTTGCTCTTCTTTCTTAAAAGGACAGTCCACAGTTTTTTAATGGTGGGTGTTTTGTGTTTTTTTAATGGCGGGTTATGGCTCTCATGGGGTGGTAAATGAATGTTTGAGAAAATGAGCAGTGGTCCGCACTGAATGCCTCACACACGTCCATATCGAACACACACTTTTGAAAAGGTACAAACTCTGCGTACACCAGCCACACACTCCCGACAACGTGTAACACACCTGAAGTTTTATTGGAAATGTTCCTCCATATAACTTCAAAGACAATACATACACAACACACACCCACACGTACACTGTACACACAGGCACATGTTGCTCCATACAGGCACACTGGAACTACACCAAACCCTCCCAAGTATTATCTAACCAAGATGGAGGTACATTGTTTTTGATCTACAACCGTCACATTTTGCTGTATTTGACATTCCTTAAATGTTATTTTCTATTCTTATTTGTGAAGTCTTATTTGTTGTTGTAAATGATTTTGAGTGCTGTTTTGCTGCTGCTGCGCTTTATGTCACTCTCCTGTCCAATCCCCAAGCTTGACTACACCGGACCAGTTGCCAATAAACAGATTGTCACACTCCTCAATTAGCACTTTAAGACTGGCTAATGACAGGCTGGTGACCCGGCTAATGACAGGCTGGTGACTGGCTAATGACAGGCTGGTGACTGACTGCCACTTCAAGGCTGCCACTTAAAATGCATGTCCGGTGGGCAGTTGGGTACCAAACCCTGGAAAACACATTGGTTGCCCATTCTTAGGTTTAATCCAGTACACCAAATGATGAGAGGCTGGTGGATAGGAGCTAGGGGGTAAGAGAAGGGACTCAGAACACTTTCTCAAAACATCTATAACCCTGTGCCTAGTGGCCAAATGAACACTGGGTTGCCTTTCAAAACACCCTCAGACTGATCATTCACATATGCCATCCATTAAACTGCAGTTTCAATGTTGAACTTTTTGTTGCTTATTTAATTGTTTAATAGTTGAGATTTAAATAAGCCTGCTAATCAGCCCATAGCTCAAACCGTCCTGTGTTCTGTTAGTGGCGAGTAGGAGAGATCACTAGTCAAACTCCCATACTGTCCAGTGTTCACCCCATGCCAAAAGACAATTGAACCAACGCCCTCTCTCTGACGTCTCTTTAAAAGCAGCTGTAGCTACTGCGCTGATTGACCTATCACTTTGAATGTAATCAAACCGCTCCTTAGGGAACTTCTCTCTATGAGCACTACCCTGACTGTGTGCCATTTGATAGAGTCCAGAGAATGAGGGTTTCAGTCTGCAGGGTTCTGTAGCTAGACTGCCTCCCAGGCATACAGCAGAGCGTAGTCTAGTTCTACCTTGAGACTATCGTTCATTATGTCTTTACCGTTGTCATTTTGACTCAATACTCCAATATTGGTCTGAAATTACTATTATGCCTGAGCTTGCAGCAGCCTGCCCTGGTGCGCTGGCGGAGAACATTTCTCATCGTGCCAGGGATTTCAAGCAGTAATATCTCCAGACTCACTTTGTGTTTTAATGGCTTTGTTATTTACCCTGACTCTGTGCCAGACTTGCCTACAGTACATTTCAGCTAGCTATCTCCTGTGTGTGTGTGTGTGTGTGTGTGTGTGTGTGTGTGTGTGTGTGTGTGTGTGTGTGTGTGTGTGTGTGTGTGTGTGTGTGTGTGTGTGTGTGTGTGTGTGGGAATGGACAATGGAGGCTCAGTGGTTTCCAACCACAAATCCGCTTACAACTACTAAGCTTCACCTTTATCCCCAGCTGACCCAATGAAAACAAACAGATCATGTACTTGTCCATCTAACCTATTTGTCACTGTAGTTCTCTCTGTAGCGGCCAGCTAGTGACCATTCCCTGGCCTGGGAAATCATGGAAGGGGTTGACATTGGCAGTCAACGCAAATAAGAGATGTGTGTTTGTGTATTAGCGTTTGTTATTCTGTAACGTGTTGCTATGCCCTTGCTCCAGGAACCATGCTTAACCAGGGTTGCAGAAATGAATTTATTCAGTTCTACACATGGCAAACAAACGCTGCTTGGGATAAACCGAGGCAACTGTTGTTGCATTCAGGTGATAGAAAAGAGACCGAACAGGAATACCATTTAGAGTTAGAGCTGTTTTAAATCTGTGATGTGAAGGCTGTGTCGTTATGAGGGGAACTCTGATGGCTCTTTGCAATTTTTTGAATTTCTTGTAGTATTGTATGTTCTTATTACATTGAATGTTGTACATTTTTTAAATAAATTGTGTTCATGCAGGGCTCCCTTGGATAGAGTCCTTTGTATTCAATAGTACTCCCTGTACAAATAAATAAAGCCTTGGCAGTAGTTCGAGGAGCTAACGCAAGTTCAGGTCTCAGGCAAGGTTACTCAGCACGAGCGTGGTTACGAATAACTGTTACACCGGCACCCCAGGCAAGCAAAATATCACACCTGATGGAAAGAAAATATTGGCTTTGAGGAGCCAGACGCACCGCTGTGTCGCATGATCGCCTAGGGCCAACCTCTCACTGAGAGACCTAGGGCCAACCTCTCACTGAGAGACCTAGGGCCAACCTCTCACTGAGAGACCTAGGGCCAACCTCTCACTGAGAGACCTAGGGCCAACCTCTCACTGAAAGACCTAGGGCCAACCTCTCACTGAGAGACCTAGGGCCAACCTCTCACTGAGAGACCTAGGGCCAACCTCTCACTGAGAGACCTAGGGCCAACCTCTCACTGAGAGACCTAGGGCCAACCTCTCACTGAGAGACCTAGGGCCAACCTCTCACTGAGAGACCTAGGGCCAACCTCTCACTGAGAGACCTAGGGCCAACCTCTCACTGAGAGACCTAGGGCCAACCTCTCACTGAGAGACCTAGGGCCAACCTCTCACTGAGAGACCTAGGGCCAACCTCTCACTGAGAGACCTAGGGCCAACCTCTCACTGAGAGACCTAGGGCCAACCTCTCACTGAGAGACCTAGGGCCAACCTCTCACTGAGAGACCTAGGGCCAACCTCTCACTGAGAGACCTAGGGCCAACCTCTCACTGAGAGACCTAGGGCCAACCTCTCACTGAGAGACCTAGGGCCAACCTCTCACTGAGAGACCTAACTGAGTGAAACAAGGCTGTTGTGAAGCTGTCTGGAAGAGTCTCTTACACACAGTGTATCAGAAGTATCATGTCTGATTCATCTCCATGCGTTGTTACTATTGATGTCTACAAATCATCAACTGTAACTAGGGTTACAAGGGGAGGGAGCATTACTGGAATCTTTTGAAGTTTTCCAGTAAAATAACAGAATTTTGGTATCTTACAAAGATTTTATGTACTCTTTCACAAGATATCCAGTGGCCCATTTGGGTACTTCAGATAATATCGGGTGTCTGTCATTATCTCTGGCCCTCTGTGTGGCCTTATCACATGTAAAATAATGAAATAAGATTTTTTTTTTTAATGATGACAGCTGTAAAACATTATCCTAATTATAAACCATCAACTTGGCGAATACCACTGGTGTTTAATATGAGGGTTTTAGCATGAAGTTTACTTTGGAGTTTTTATACACACATATTTTTTTCTATGTATTTGTTAATGTTTTGGTGTCAAACTAGTGTCAGTTGTGTAAAAAGTCAGTACATGGAAGAGTTGCGGTTAATTGAAGATAATTCCCTTGTTGCTTAGATGCTTTTTTTCATTAATTGGGCTATTTTCTCTTGAACCATCTGGTCTATCTACTAGAAACTCATGGACAATATGGATACAGACATAATAAATGAATGCTATATATGAATACATTTTTACATGGTATAAACTACCAAAGTTACGATTGCCATATTTTCTGTTAATTACCAAAATGACTAAAGATCCAGTAAGTTTGGTAAATTACCGGTAGCATTGCAACCCTAACTAACTGTAACTGTTACCCTTATGATTGTGATTGTGACACAGTGATGGTGCAAAGAAATATGAAATTAATTTGTAATAACTTTGTTTATATTCCGATGGACAGAGCATGTAAGTCTAACCGGAGCAGGGCTAGGAGGTTTAAATTGTCCATGTATACTGTACTTTACTGTACTGTAATTGACTGTACTTTACTGTACTGTAATTGACTGTACTTTACTGTAATTTAGTCTTTAGACCTCCAAGTAAAAAAGTCCATGCTGGAAAAATGTCCAATATTTCTACTGGCGCTGTGTATATTGTGTGCGTAGGGAAATTCCATCCAGCTGGAAACAAGAGAGCAGCTATTATTAGCATCATCATATGTTCTGTAGAAGCACACCTTGATCAAATGCAATGCCTTTGGCAACGGTAGTGGAATCTTGATTCTGTTCCCAATTATTTATTTATTTATTTATCATTAACTTGCTGATGCAGGTAGGTGGAAGGGGGCTATGTTCGTTTTCTAGCAGGTGTTTAGGGGGATAAAGACGACCAACATCTCTGTATGGACCGGCATGCCAGACATCTCTGTATGGACCGGCATGCCAGACATCTCTGTATGGACCGGCATGCCAGACATCTCTGTATGGACCGGCATGTCAGACACCAAAGAGAAAGAGTTTGTTTTGGTGGTCACTGCTTAACTTGATTCTCTATCTCTCTCTCTCTCCTGTGCCACAACACTGCCTTTAAAATGGAAACATTTCACGTTTTTTAAGTTGTCCTCTGAGATTTCTAAGAGGGCTTTGAACAAAGGCTGAGAGGAGAGGGAGCGAGAGAGAGAGTGGGGGATTCATCATGACCAAAGTGTTATTGAAAAGCACATTTTATTTTCAGCCTTGGGATAAAAAATGTTATGACTAAAACTTTCCTTTTGATTTGTCATTACAGGTTTTTTATTCAAAGGTATTTAAGTTGAATGTTGGTATAAAATTAAATTGTTGTTAATTCATTGTTATTTTTTACCATGTAAATAAAGACATTGTACATGTACAAAGGATCAGTGTGGAGTTATAAAGACAGGCCAGGATTCCATCCTTGGAGCGCTGTCACAATGCGCCTTTTGAAGGTCATTTCCGTTTGAGCCGGCATCTCAGTGTTTAGCGTAAATGCATTCAGGAACATTGCCCCTTTAAAACACACATTCTCAACAATGCGCGATTGGATTGTATCCCGGCCTTAGATTACCGACAAAACACACACACACGTTACCAAGCACCACCCAATACACACTACACCCCACCCCCCCTCCACAAACACCCCCCTGCTGTCTCACCTGTTTGTTCATGAGGATGTAGATGATGGGGTTGATGACGGTGCTGCTCTTGGCCAGAAGGGAGGGCACCACGGCGGCCACGGGAGTGATGATGCCAGGCCGGCCGAATGTGGCCATCATGGCTACCACGCCATAGGGCATCCAGCACAGTATATAACACACCACTGTGGTCAGCACCATAAACAGGATGTGGTGCTCTCTCCGCCGCGCCGCAGTCTTACGGATCTTACCCACCTAGAGACAGGAGAGATGAAAGGAGAGAGTGAGTGGGGAGAAAAGAGGAGGAGGAAGAGGGGAGAGGAGAAGAGGAGGGGAGAGGAGGGGGAAGAGGAGAGAGGAGTGGAGAAGAGGAGGGTAGAGAAGAAGAGGGAGGAAGAGGAGAGAAGGGGAGAGAGAAGAGGATGAGGGAGAAGGGGAAAGGAGAGGAGGAGAAGGAGAAAGAACAGCAGAAGAGGAGAAGAGGAGAGAATGTGTTTTCACCCCAGGGAGAGACTAAAATAATATTTTGTCCAAATAGACATTTGTTTGCTGTTTTCTGTATTTGTTATTGTCAATCCTCCGGACACCACACACACCTAATGTAAGGCTCTGGACTCTAATACGTTTGATAAAGGGAGGGAAGAGGGGTGTGTGTGTGTGTGTGTGTGTGTGTGTGTGTGTGTGTGTGTGTGTGTGCTGAAACAGCATGGTGGCGATAGAGGTTAGAGTTTACTAGAAGTCCCTTTAGACACGACAGAGTCCCCGGGGGTAAACACAATCTGTTCAGAGCTAATATCTCTTTAACTATCTCACGCTGACAGCTCCCCTCCCTCCTCTCCCTCTCTCTGGTTGTGCTCCGTCCCTGCAGTATGCTCATTGTTCTGCCTGAGGGCTTCTCTCCTAACCCACAGAGAGACAGTAATAATCAGTCCATCCGTTCTGTGCCGCTAACCTCCCATTTCAGCAATGGAATGCCTGACTCTCCCTCCATCTCCCCCAGTCTCCCTGTCAGTCCAAAGAACGAAAGGGACAGCAGAGAGAGATTCTATTCTCCTTTTTCCATTTTAGAGGATTAAGGCACTGCCCCACTCTCTCCATCCTGTTTGCCTTGCAACTGAGAATGAGAACATGCACATAAACAGGCCGCTTGTGACCGACGAGTCTGGCGTTCAAACCCAGTGTGTCCATGTATTGAGCTAATGCCTAAGGCATTCTGGTCTCAGGCAAGGTTTAATCATCACACAACAGCCAAAATAAAGGAAACACCAACATAAAGTGGCTTAATAGGGCGTTGGGCCACCAACAGCCACCAGAACAGCTTCAATGCGCTTTGGCATAGATTCTACACGTGTCTGGAACTATTGAAGGGATGTGACACAGTTCTTCCACAAGAATTTTCCATCAATTGGTGTTTTGTTGATGGTGGTGCAAAATGCTGTCTCAGGCACCGCTCCAGAATCTCCCATAAGTGTTCAATTGGATTGAGATCTGGTGACTGACACACACACTTTAAACCCCCTGTGCTCCTTTGAGACCCCTCTTTCAAAAGCCATGGTTACACCTTGAATTAACATGTGGTTGTCGTCATCCGATCAAGAGGATCTGATCGTGATTTGTTGCATCTACACATGGTAATAAAATGTCTCTTATCTGCCCAGTTTGTCCGTTTTAGGACCAGATTCCCTGGTACCTCCCTGCATCAAATGAATCCAACCTGTCTTGGACCTCCCGTTATGACACAAGATGTATAAATTCACTTTTACAGTCAATAGTTTTATACTTTCATCACAGCCTACTTTCGTTATCTAACAATTTAAATCAAATCAAATTGTATTGGTCACATACATGAGACTGGGCGTAATAGGCTACTGTCCTAATAACCTCCATTAGGCCTAAACAGTAGCAAAGGTAAAAAGGTGACATGATGGGAGAACGACTATGGTTTAGTTTCCTCCAAATCATTGATCAGTGATGCTTCGCTAACAGAACCTCAAAATGATAACCTATAGCAACACTTGATTTGCTCTCCTCCCTGACTCTTTTGAGAATGCAAACACATTCTGACCGCTCTGACTGGTGCCAGAAACCGATGGTTTGGGCCAGAGCTGGACTACAGGAATCATGAATCACGTCACTTTGACGTCAGCTCAAATGACTTATAGGATGGCAGGTTCAGATTGATGTATGGAACGATCGATAGAGCAGCGAAAGTCAATTCAGGATGAGTCGCCAGGGGCAATGTAAACATAGCTCTAATACCAGAACAGCTGTAGAGGCATCGATTGGTCAGTTCTTCACACCATGCGGTGACCATGACCCTGGCGCTCCCTAGGGATGCTGTTGAGTAATGGGGTGGACTCAAATTCATTTGTCCATTGAGCCCCATAGTGCCGTAATTGCGTGAGCAAGACACATTTAGTGAAAGCTACTTATCAGAGGAGTCCTAACAGAAGAAAAGTATTATTTAGAGACGGGGTTCAAGCGGATGCGGGGTTAAAGCGAGGGGTCAGTGACTAACAACAGCGTTGAGGAAGCTACTCTGAAAACATAGTTCACCAAGCTACCAATTACTTCACTCTGGAATTTAAGCTACACTAAAGCTACTCTTAAGAAAAATATCGTGTACTTAACCAAAGTTACTTTGAAAAGTAGTTCACTATATCCCAACTACTTGGAGAAAAAATATCATATGTCCTTTCTTGTAAAGGTTGTCGTAGTCGTTCTCCTCCTCAGACGAGGAGGAGCATGGATCGGAGCCAGATTCGGAGTAGTAGGTATTCATGTTTTAATGGCAAACCAACAAACACTACAAATTAACAAAACAACAAACGTGACTAACCTGCAACAGTCCTGTGTGGCCCAAACGCTGACACAGGAACAAACACCCACAAAACACCAATGAAACCCTGGCTGCCTTAGTATGACTCTCAATCAGAGACAAACGATACACACCTGTCTCTGATTGAGAATCATACCAGGCCGAACACAAAAACCCAACATAGAAATAGAAAACATAGACTGCCCACCCAAAACTCACGCCCTGACCAATAAACACATACAAAACAAGAGAAAATAGGTCAGGAACGTGACATAACCCCCCCCTTAAGGTGCGAACTCTGGGCGCACCAGCACAAAGTCTAGGGGAGGGTCTGGGTGGGCATCTGACCACGGTGGTGGCTCAGGCTCTGGGCGAGGTCCCCACCAGTCACTCCCCGCTTCCGTATCCCCCTCCCAATGACCACCCTCCAACTAAACCCACCTAAATGAAGGGGCAGCATTGGGATAAGGGGCAGCAGCTCCGCGCTGAGGGACTCTGGCAGGTCCTGGCTGAGGGACTCTGGCAGGTCCTGGCTGAGGGACTCTGGCAGGTCCTGGCTGAGGGACTCTGGCAGGTCCTGGCTGAGGGACTCTGGCAGGTCCTGGCTGAGGGACTCTGGCAGGTCCTGGCTGAGGGACTCTGGCAGGTCCTGGCTGAGGGACTCTGGCAGGTCCTGGCTGAGGGACTCTGGCAGGTCCTGGCTGAGGGGCTCTGGCAGGTCCTGGCTGAGGGGCTCTGGCAGGTCCTGGCTGAGGGGCTCTGGCTGGTCCTGGCTGAGGGGCTCTGGCTGGTCCTGGCTGAGGGGCTCTGGCTGGTCCTGGCTGGACGGCTCTGGCTGGTCCTGGCTGGACGGCTCTGGCTGGTCCTGGCTGGACGGCTCTGGCTGGTCCTGGCTGGACGGCTCTGAAGGCTCGGGACAGACGGGCAGCGCTGGGCAGGCAGACAGTTCAGACCACGCTGGGCAGGCAGGCAGTTCAGACCACGCTGGGCAGGCAGGCAGTTCAGACCACGCTGGGCAGGCAGGCAGTTCGGGCAGCGCTGAGCAGGCAAGCAGCGCAGGCGGCGTTGGGCAGACGGCCGAGTCTGACCTGCTGAGGCGCACAGTAGGCCTGGTGCGTGGTGCCGGAACTGGAGGCACTGGGCTGGAGACATGCACCACAGGGAGAGTGCGTGGAGGAGGAACAGGGCTCTGGAAACGCACTGGAAGCCTGGTGCGTAGAGTAGGCACTGGTGGTACTGAGCTGGGGTGGGAAGGTGGCGCCGGATATACCGGACCGTGAAGGAGGACACGCGCTCTTGAGCACCGAGCCTCCCCAACCTTACCAGGTTGAAGGGTCCCCGTAGCCCTGCCAGTGCGGCGAGGTGGAATAACCCGCACTGGGCTATGCAGGCGAACCGGGGACACCACCTGTAAGGCTGGTGCCATGTACGCCGGCCCGAGGAGACGTACTGGAGGCCAGATACGTTGGGCTGGCTTCATGACATCCGGCTCGATGCCCAACCTAGCCCTCCCAGTGCGGCAAGGTGGAATAGCCCGCACTGGGCTAAGCACGAGTACTGGGGACACCGTGCGCTTTACCGCATAACACAGTGTCTGACCAGTACGACGCCCTCTCACTCCACGGTAAGCCCGGGGAGTTGGCTCAGGTAACCAACCCGGCTTCGCCACACTCCCCTTTAGCCCCCCCCCCCCCCAATAAATTTTTGGGTGAGCCTCTCGGGCTTCCAGCCGCTCTGCCTTGCTTTAGCCTCATAAAACCTCCTCTCCGCTTTCGCTGCCTCCAGCTCCGCTTTGGGGCGGCGACACTCCACTGGCTCTGCCCAGGGTCCTTTACCGTCCAGGATCTCCTCCCATGTCCATTCCTCTTTTCCCCATTGCTGTTGTTCCTGCCTTCCTTCTCCACTCCGCTTGATCCTGTTTTGGTGGGTGTTTCTGTAAAGGTTGTCGTAGTCGTTCTCCTCCTCAGACGAGGAGGAGCATGGATCGGACCAAGATGCGGAGTAGTAGGTATTCATGTTTTAATGGCAAACCAACAAACACTACAAATTAACAAAACAACAAACGTGACTAACCTGCAACAGTCCTGTGTGGCCCAAACGCTGACACAGGAAACAAACACCCACAAAACACCAATGAAACCCTGGCTGCCTTAGTATGACTCTCAATCAGAGACAAACGATACACACCTGTCTCTGATTGAGAATCATACCAGGCCGAACACAAAAACCCAACATAGAAATAGAAAACATAGACTGCCCACCCAAAACTCACGCCCTGACCAATAAACACATACAAAACAAGAGAAAATAGGTCAGGAACGTGACATTTCTAGATTCTAGACTCCAAATTGTAATAACAAATTTCACTTTGTGGTCAAATGTTAACAGAATGTGTAATTTTGCCTATTAAGCACAAAAACTATTTTGAGTGAGAATTAAGCAGGTCTGATGTGGAAAAAGAAATGAATTTCTTTCCTACTTCACCCATATCTTATTGTTTTCTACCACCACAAAGCGAATAGTAATTAACTACTGAAAAAACGACCTAGATCTGAGTTAAGTTCAACTACAGTACCACCAAGCTACTGCAAAAAATGTAGTTAATTACTAGTTACCTCAATATAATTCACGACTCCCCAACACTGACTAACAACACACACACTCACTGCAAAAAAGGGAAAGTCACTACAGAGAGTATGTGTTCATGTATGAAGCATGTTCACATGTTTCTCAGAGCATTTCCCTGCGCTCACTTGGAATGGCGTAGAGCTTTGTGAAAGCTGCTGGTTGTGAGGCCGGGACTCCGAGTCCCACCAAACAGATTGGTATTGGGTAATCCAGACAGCACTCAGCTAACCCCCTCATTCACTCATTCCTGGCTCTATCTGAGGGCATTAAAGTGTGATGGGTTGACATCAGGATCGCATACACAGACGTTTCAGCTTAACAGTCTTCTTTGGTACGAACCTACACTGAGAAAGGTCCCTTAATCCAAACCCAAACACTCACACCTCAACTACAGACACTGGCTGAGGCTGGGGCAATATTTACACACCGCAGCAGCTTTACGTGAACATTTGTTGTGGCAGCATTAATCCCCCAGAGATGTGACATTGGAGGATAATGGAGTACAAAATAACAAGGTTGAAATTAGTGATGGGGAAAAATCGATACAGTTACATATCGCAATATTATTTTGAATATCGATAGTTTGACTCCAAGTATTAATTGAGGAAAATAAGAACAATCCAAAATGTATTTTTGATACTGTTGCAAAGCTAACTAAAAAGCAGCATTCCCCAAGAGAAGATGGCTTTCACTTCAGCAGTAATAAATTCATGAACTTCTTTGAGGAAAAGATCATGATAATTAGAAAGCAAATTACGGACTCCTCTTTAAATCTGCGTATTCCTCCAGGGC
The DNA here is from genome assembly GCF_029448725.1 of Salvelinus fontinalis. Classification (NCBI taxonomy): domain Eukaryota; kingdom Metazoa; phylum Chordata; class Actinopteri; order Salmoniformes; family Salmonidae; genus Salvelinus; species Salvelinus fontinalis. Next base: position 3,296,628 of record NC_074687.1, read on the forward strand.
TTAGCTGTCCTGGATCTGCACAGCTCTGCCAGGGCCTGGGATCGGGAGAGACACTTAAGTGTTTTAGTACTATATCTCTTGACACAATGATGAAAATAATAATGGCCTCTAAACCTTCAAGCTGCATACTGGATCCTATTGCAACTAAACTACTGAAAGAGCTGCTTCATGTGCTTGGCCCTCCTATGTTGAACATAATAAACGTCTCTCTATCCACCGGATGTGTACCAAATCCACTAAAAGGGGCAGTAATAAAGCCTCTCTTGAAAAAGCCAAACCTTGACCCAGAGAAAATAAAAAACTATCGGCCTATATTGAATCTTCCATTCCTTTCAACATTTTTAGAAAAAGCTGTTGCGCAGCAACTCACTGCCTTCCTGAAGACAAACAATATATACGAAATGCTTCAGTCTGGTTTTAGACCCCATCATAGCACTGAGACTCCACTTGTGAAGGTGGTAAATGACCTTTTAATGGCGTCAGACCGAGGCTCTGCATCTGTCCTCGTGCTACTAGACCTTAGTGCTGCCTTTGACACCATCGATCACCACATTCTTTTGGAGAGACTGGAAACCCAAATTGGTCTACACGGACAAGTTCTGGCCTGGTTTAGATCTTATCTGTCGGAAAGATATCAGTTTGTCTCTGTGAATGGTTTGTCCTCTGACAAATCAACTGTACATTTCGGTGTTCCTCAAGGTTCCGTTTTAGGACCACTATTGTTTTCACTATATATTTTACCTCTTGGGGATGTCATTCGAAAACATAATGTTAACTTTCACTGCTATGCGGATGACACACAGCTGTACATTTCAATGAAACACGGTGAAGCCCCAAAATTGCCCTCGCTAGAAGCCTGTGTTTCAGACATAAGGAAGTGGATGGCTGAAAACTTTCTACTTTTAAATTCAGACAAAACAGAGATGCTTGTTCTAGGTCCCAAGAAACAAAGAGATCTTCTGTTAAATCTGACAATTAATCTTGATCGTTGTAAAGTCGTCTCAAATAAAACTGTGAAGGACCTCGGCGTTACTCTGGACTCTGATCTCTCTTTTGACGAACATATCAAGACTGTTTCAAGGACAGCTTTTTTCCATCTACGTAACATTGCAAAAATCAGACATTTTCTGTCCAAAAATGATGCAGAAAAATTCATCCATGCATTTGTTACTTCTAGGTTAGACTACTGCAATGCTCCACTTTCCGGCTACCCGGATAAAGCACTAAATAAACTTCAGTTAGTGCTAAATACGGCTGCTAGAATCCTGACTAGAACCAAGAAATTTGATCATATTACTCCAGTGCTAGCTTCCCTACACTGGCTTCTTGTTAAGGCAAGGGCTGATTTCAAGGTTTTACTGTTAACCTATAAAGCGTTACATGGGCTTGCTCCTACCTATCTTTCCGAGTTGGTCCTGCCGTACATACCTACACGTACGCTACGGTCACAAGACGCAGGCCTCCTAATTGTCCCTAGAATTTCTAAGCAAACAGCTGGAGGCAGGGCTTTCTCCTATAGATCTCCATTTTTATGGAATGGTCTGCCTACCCATGTGAGAGACGCAGACTCGGTCTCAACCTTTAAGTCTTTACTGAAGACTTATCTCTTCAGTAGGTCATATGATTGAGTGTAGTCTGGCCCAGGAGTGTGAAGGTGAACGGAAAGGCTCTGGAGCAACGAACCGCCCTTGCTGTCTCTGCCTGGCCGGTTCCCCTCTCTCCACTGGGATTCTCTGCCTCTAACCCTATTACAGGGGCTGAGTCACTGGCTTACTGGTGCTCTTTCATGCCGTCCCTAGGAGGGAGTGGGTTGAGTTACTGACGTGATCTTCCTGTCTGGGTTGGCGCCCCTTGGTTTGTGCTGTGGTGGAGATCTGTGTGGGCTATACTCGGCCTTGTCTCAGGATTGTAAGTTGGTGGTTGAAGTTATCCCTCTAGTGGTGCGGGGGCTGTGCTTTGGCAAAGTGGGTGGGGTTATATCCTTCCTGTTTGGCCCTGTCCGGGGGTATCATCGGATGGGGCCACAGTGTCTCCTGACCCCTCCTGTCTCAGCCTCCAGTATTTATGCTGCAGTAGTTTATGTGTCGGGGGGCTAGGGTCAGTTGGTTATATCTGGAGTACTTCTCCTGTCTTATCCAGTGTCCTGTGTGAATTTAAGTATGCTCTCTCTAATTCTCTCCTTCTCTCTTTCTTTCCTTCTCTCGGAGGACCTGAGCCCTAGGACCATGCCTCAGGACTACCTGGCATGATGACTCCTTGCTGTCCCCAGTCCACCTGGCCGTGCTGCAGCTCCAGTTTCAACAGTTCTGCCTGCGGCTATGGAACCCTGACCTGTCCCAGACCTGCTGTTTTCAACTCTTGATGATCGGCTATGAAAAGCCAACTGACATTTATTCCTGATTATTATTTGACCATGCTTGTCATTTATGAACATTTTGAACATCTTGGCCATGTTCTGTTATAATCTCCACCCGGCACAGCCAGAAGAGGACTGGCCACCCCTCATAGCCTGGTTCCCCTAGGTTTTGGCCTTTCTAGGGAGTTTTTCCTAGCCACCGTGCTTCTACACCTGCATTGCTTGCTTTTTGGGGTTTTAGGCTGGGTTTCTGTACAGCACTTCGAGATATTAGCTGATGTACGAAGGGCTAGATAAAATAAACTTGATTGATTGATTGAAGTATTCATTTGTATAAAAAATTGATGTATTTTTTTTTTTTTTATCTCACTGGGAAGTAGGGGTTCTGAGGGTGCTGCAGCAACCCTGAAAAATCTGAATAAAAAAAAATATATTCATAAAATAAAATATTTAAAAAACGTAATACTAAAATTCACAAAAATAGTGCACTGGGCCTTTAATGGTGCTGTATTAGCAGCCCAATATAGCGTCTGAGAGAGGGAAAACATATTTCTTCAGCACCCCCAAACTACTTCCTGCAGCTCTGGGTAGTTAGTTAGTGCTAGTTGGCTGCACCTGTGCCAAATCTTTTTAAATAGTGAGCCAACAAGTTTTCACTACTTTATTTCCATTACTGATCAAAACTAATTGTCTCATGCTTTCTCTTGTCTCTCTACAGAAGACATATAATGAACAATGTTCTGGTAACATAAAATTGCAATAAAATCACAGTATCGAATCGCAATACATATAGAATCGTGAGAATTGCAATACATAATTGGATCAGCACCTAAGTATTATCATAATATCGTATCATGAGGTTCCTGGCAGTTCCCAGCCCTAGTTGAAACGACCTCCTTCTCCAGACTCACTAGGTGTTCTAGCAGGATGATCTTGGAGTTAATTGACCTCCAGAATAAATTGAATGGGCAGGCGCATGGATCACACCAATCTTGATTAAAACACAATAAGGGTTTAGTTAAGTTGTGAGTATAGTGCTGAAATTGATCTCAATAGTGAGCCAGATTCAATTCAATTTGGAGGGCTCTCTAACACACACACACACACACACATTACTCACTCTTTCACAACTCAGCATTTTGCTACTCTCGCAATAATCTGCTAACCATGTGTATGTGACCAATACATTTATTATAAATTTTTTTAAATCTACAAATACACACATTCTTTCGTTTTCCCTCAGTCTCTCTTTTAGTACATTGTACATCTCTCAATGTCAATACTTTACTCTCTCCGCATCTGTCTCTGTCTCCCTCCCTCCCTCCCTCCCATCAGTCAACAGTATCTGTGTTCTTCTGGGATGAGGGGTTCCCTCAGCCCCACCCTCTTTCTCTCCATCCATTCATCTATCCTTTTATCCCCCCCACCTGTTTGATGGCCCACAGCAGCCGACAGTAGCAGTAGACCATGATGACGATGGGCAGGCCCAGGCAGAAGACGAACAGACAGATGATGTAGGCGTGGGACTCAGCTGTCCTCAGGGTCCAGGACACGGAGCAGCTGGTGCCGGCCCCTTCCAGGTCGTAGCTACTCCAGCCTAGCAGGGGGGGCACCGTCCAGATCAGGGAGTACAGCCAGGAGCCCCCCACGGCTAGCAGGGGCTTGCGGTAGTCGGGACCACGCTTGTTGTACACGGTCAGGGTACTGTAGCGGTCGTAGGACAGGACCACCAGGGAGATCAACGACACGATACCTGGGGAGGGGAGGGAGAGGAGAGGAGTGGGGGAGAGGAGAGGAGCGGGGGAGAGGAGAGGGGGAGAGGAGAGGAGTGGGGGAGAGGAGAGGGGGAGAGGAGTGAGGGAGAGGAGAGGGGGAGCCGGAGAAAGAGTGGTAAGAGCAGCGGGAGAGAGAAAGAGAGGGAGAGAGACATTGGGTGGTAGTGAGGAAGGGAAGAAGGAGAGAAGACAGAAGGATGGAGTGAAGAAGGAGGAGAAAGAGATTCATTGACCAATTATTGGCTGACTAAATGAGAAAGCAGATTGAGTTGAAGAGTTCCACAGATGGATCTATTGGGAGATTAACACACTCATAAAGGGTTTGTAATAAACAGGGCCTTGGGGAGACATGGGCTGCGGTCCAAACACTTAAAAGATGCACCCTATCCCCTTAGCCCTCAAATTAAGTGGACACATCTGATGATGTATCATGACGTCTGACGAGTTTACACTTGCAGGGCAAGGGGCGGGGGAGGAAGGAATGATTTTTAAATGGACCACCCTTGGCCGGGAAATTCATTATCACTCGTTCATCCCGCGATGATTGTGTTTTCAGCCACTGGTAGCTTGTTGGTGCTTTATATGCGCTACATTCAATTATGAGTGCATGTCTACTTATATTAAATATATCATTATTAATATACACCTACTGTATGATAGCTAGCAAATTAATTAGATAATAACATTAGCCTGCCTAGCTTGAACTTCTGGAGAAGTAAAATGTTTTATTTCTACAATTTCCAAAAGATAATCAAACAAAAACATATTTACTTTTTACGTAGTAGCAATATTTCAAACTTATTTGCATTCGTGTGTGGGTGTGTGTGTGTGTGTGTGGAGCTTCTGCTCTGACTTCTCCATTGATGTTGTTTTTAAGTTTTCACTGACTTTTCTTAGCGGATGAACAATCGTCATGAATTGAATTATGGGGAGTTTCAGGCCGGAGTGAACATAATTGTACACTCGCAAAGCTGACTAAAAACAAGGGCTGAGGGGCTTATGTTGTAAACTTCCCTTGCTTGGCTCATCATTTGGACCACCATCCAATATGGCGACGGGGATTCCCCCAAGGGCATAAGACGAGGGTAAGCGGACGAGGGTGTGTCTTTTAAGTGTTTGGACCGCAGCCATGGTGACCCTCTAAAGTCAGTGTGTGCACTAAACATAGGAGCTGGATGAGACGACAGATAGGTAGATGTCTGGTGATATTGTAACAGCTCACCTCAATCTCTTTCTGCTCACAGTGATCCTCTAGCATTTTTATTAGCCGCGTTGAAAAATCTTAACCGACATGTCTGACTGGCAGCACATCTCTCTACACTTCTTATTTTTTGGTGCTTGAACACATTTGAGGTGTTTTAACACTCAGACAGACAGTAAGGAAATTAGGTGGGGACACAAGCAAGTGGGAGAAACAGTGGATTCTGGGATTGAACCCTGATCTCCAGTGGGGAATGTTACCACCACACCACAGCTCTGCACAAAGATCTCTATTGGTAACCTCTTTCTACCTACTCTGTGCTGAAAGACAGTTCAGTTTAGACTGAACGTCTACAGACATTGTGAAAATGTTTGTCCCTCCAGGATTCCTTCTACAAAATCAACAACTTCCTGCATATTATGTGAGGGCTTGCAAATTTGAAAAATCACCACACTATTTCCGCATAAAATTGTAAAATCATTGCATAAAACTGACCCACCACCGCTGTACAAAAAAGAGGGCTTGTATTTTCAACCAATCACACCACATCAATAGATTTTCACAACAAATTCATTGCAAATTGCCTTGCAAATTGTCAGAAATGTCACACCAAAATCAATCATTCTTGCCTGCAAATGTCACTAGAAATCACCACTAAATCCTGGCGGGTCTGAATACATCATTTCGTAGTACTTGGTGAAAACGCTGTGCTGTTTCTTCCTGTCTCGAAACGTGGAGGTTCTGCTCTGAATACCAACACCCACAGTTTGAGCTAGACTTTTTAATGAGAAACGGAAAGGATCAGAAGAAGCAACAAATTGGGGACATTGACCATTGCTGTGACACAACTTTATTGGTGTGAGTCTTATGATCAACTTTGTTGATAATGAGCCAATGCTTCCTACATCGTACTGGTGTATTCAAGTCAGAAGGTAAACATAAAGTACATTATAACACTATCTCCTCCAAACAAAGTTGAAGCAATTTCATCAACATTTGATGTAAGCTAATGTGTGTGTGTGTGTGTGTGTGTGTGTGTGTGTGTGTGTGTGTGTGTGTGTGTGTGTGTGTGTGTGTGTGTGTGTGTTATCCAATGTTTTTGCCCAGTGGTTACTATTGCCTTTTCCCTGGGCTGCATTTAAAAGTCAATTTTCCCTTACAGGAAGGTTGATGTGTGTGTGTGTTTAAGTCAAGGGAAAGAATGAAAATCTGCAATACTGCTGCTGTCCCTCAGGAGTTTAGTTTACCACCCCAGCATTCCCTCTACAGAGAGGTGGGATTGTCTGTAAACTCCATCTAACCTTGGCCTTGGAGGCAGATTCTGACCAACAGTGAGTAAGGATGTCCTTCTCTCCCTCTTTTCTCTGGTCTTTTCGTATCAGAGAGCTGCCGGATTCACAAATCACTTCTCCAAGAGGCTTTGATCTCAGCCACAGTCTAATCTAGCACAACATTGTGTCCAATTGTAACATCTGAATGTGAAACAACACAAAGAGAACACATGTAAATGTACTGAATATAAACATGAACAAATTAGCTATCTCATCTCCATAGTTATGTAACAGTGTTTCTAGGAAGGTTCTGAACTGATTTAATAACGCATAAAGTATCACATCAACAGAACGCAAGGGGATTCTATTAGGCACATCACTGACCTCATCACTGACCTCATCACTGACCTCATCACTGACCTCATCACTGACCTCTCTCTCTCTCTACCTTTCTCTCTCTCTCTCTCTCTCTCTCCCCCTACCTCGTCTCTCTCTCTCTCTCTCTCCCCCTACCTCGTCTCTCTCTCTCTCTCTCTCTCCCCCTACCTCGTCTCTCTCTCTCTCTCTCTCTCCCCCTACCTCGTCTCTCTCTCTCTCTCTCTCCCCCTACCTCGTCTCTCTCTCTCTCTCCCCCTACCTCGTCTCTCTCTCTCTCTCCCCCTACCTCGTCTCTCTCTCTCTCTCCCCCTACCTCGTCTCTCTCTCTCCCCCTACCTCGTCTCTCTCTCTCCCCCTACCTCGTCTCTCTCTCTCTCTCTCCCCCTACCTCGTCTCTCTCTCTCTCTCCCCCTACCTCGTCTCTCTCTCTCTCTCTCTCCCCCTACCTCGTCTCTCTCTCTCCCCCTACCTCGTCTCTCTCTCTCTCTCTCTCTCCCCCTACCTCGTCTCTCTCTCTCTCTCTCTCTCTCCCTACCTCGTCTCTCTCTCTCTCTCTCCCCCTACCTCGTCTCTCTCTCTCTCTCTCCCCCTACCTCGTCTCTCTCTCTCTCTCTCCCCCTACCTCGTCTCTCTCTCTCTCTCTCTCTCCCCCTACCTCGTCTCTCTCTCTCTCTCCCCCTACCTCGTCTCTCTCTCTCTCTCTCCCCCTACCTCGTCTCTCTCTCTCTCTCTCCCCCTACCTCGTCTCTCTCTCTCTCTCTCTCTCCCTACCTCGTCTCTCTCTCTCTCTCTCTCCCCCTACCTCGTCTCTCTCTCTCTCTCTCCCCCTACCTCGTCTCTCTCTCTCTCTCTCCCCCTACCTCGTCTCTCTCTCTCCCCCTACCTCGTCTCTCTCTCTCTCTCTCTCCCCTACCTCGTCTCTCTCTCTCTCTCTCTCCCCCTACCTCGTCTCTCTCTCTCTCTCTCTCTCCCCCTACCTCGTCTCTCTCTCTCTCTCTCTCTCCCCTACCTCGTCTCTCTCTCTCTCTCCCCCTACCTCGTCTCTCTCTCTCTCTCTCCCCCTACCTCGTCTCTCTCTCTCTCTCTCCCCCTACCTCGTCTCTCTCTCTCTCTCTCTCTCTCCCCCTATCTCGTCTCTCTCTCTCTCTCTCTCTCTCTCCCCCTACCTCGTCTCTCTCTCTCTCTCTTCCCCTACCTCGTCTCTCTCTCTCTCTCTCTCTCCCCCTACCCTCGTCTCTCTCTCTCTCTCTCTCTCCCTACCTCGTCTCTCTCTCTCTCTCTCTCTCTCCCCCTACCTCGTCTCTCTCTCTCTCTCTCTCTCCCCCTACCTCGTCTCTCTCTCTCTCTCTCTCCCCCTACCATCGTCTCTCTCTCTCTCTCGTCTCTCTCCCTCCGCTTCGTCTCTCTCTCTCTCTCTCTCTCCCCCTACCTCGTCTCTCTCTCTCTCTCTCCTCCCCTACCTCGTCTCTCTCTCTCCCTACCTCGTCTCTCTCTCCCCCTACCTCGTCTCTCTCTCTCTCTCCCCCTACCTCGTCTCCCCCTACCTCGTCTCTCTCTCTCTCTCTCTCGTCTCTCCCCCTACCTCGTCTCTCTCTCTCTCTCTCTCTCTCTCTCTCTCTCGTCTCTCCCCCTACCTCGTCTCTCTCTCTCTCTCTCTCTCTCGTCTCTCCCCCTACCTCGTCTCTCTCTCTCTCTCTCCCCCTACCTCGTCTCTCTCTCTCTCTCTCCCCCGACCTCGTCTCTCTCTCTCTCTCTCCCCTACCTCGTCTCTCTCTCTCTCTCTCTCCCCTACCTCGTCTCTCTCTCTCTCTCTCTCCCCCCTACCTCGTCTCTCTCTCTCTCTCTCTCCCCCTACCTCGTCTCTCTCTCTCTCTCTCCCCCTACCTCGTCTCTCTCTCCCCCTACCTCGTCTCTCTCTCTCGTCTCTCCCCCTACCTCGTCTCTCTCTCTCTCTCTCTCGTCTCTCCCCCCTACCTCGTCCTCTCTCTCTCTCTCTCTCTCGGTCTCTCCCCCTACCTCGTCTCTCTCTCTCTCGCTCTCGTCTCTCCCCCTACCTCGTCTCCTCTCTCTCGTCTCTCCCCCTACCTCGTCTCTCTCTCTCTCTCTCTCGTCCTCTCCCCCTACCTCGTCAATCCCCCCTACCTCGTCTCTCCCCCTACCCTCGTCTCTCCCCCTACCTCGTCTCTCCCCCTACCTCGTCTCTCCCCTACCTCGTCTCTCCCCCTACCTCGTCTCTCCCCCTACCTCGTCTCTCTCTCTCTCTCTCTCTCTCCCTCTACCTCGTCTCTCTCTCTCTCCCCCTACCTCGTCTCTCTCTCTCTCTCTCTCTCTCTCGTCTCTCCCCCTACCTCGTCAATCCCCCTACCTCGTCTCTCCCCCTACCTCGTCTCTCCCCCTACCTCGTCTCTCCCCTACCTCGTCTCTCCCCCTACTCGTCTCTCCCCCTACCTCGTCTCTCCCCCTACCTCGTCTCTCCTCTCTCTCTCTCTCTCTCCCTCTACCTCGTCTCTCTCTCTCTTCTCTCCCCCTACCTCGTCTCTCTCTCTCTCGTCTCTCCCCCTACCTCGTCTCTCTCTCTCGTCTCTCCCCCTACCTCGTCTCTCTCTCCCCCTACCTCGTCTCTCCCCCTACCTCGTCTCTCTCTCCCCCTACTTCGGTCTCTCTCTCTCGTCTCTCTCTCCCCCTACCTCGTCTCTCTCTCTCGTCTCTCTCTCCCCCTACCTCGTCTCTCGTCTCTCTCTCCCCCTACCTCGTCTCTCTCTCTCTCTCTCTCTCTCTCGTCTCTCCCCCTACCTCGTCTCTCTCTCCCCCTACCTCGTCTCTCTCTCCCCCTACCTCGTCTCTCCCCCTACCTCGTCTCTCCCCTACCTCGTCTCTCCCCCTACCTCGTCTCTCCCCCTACCTCGTCTCTCCCCCTACCTCGTCTCTCCCTCCTCTCTCTCTCTCTCTCCCTCTACCTCGTCTCTCTCTCTCTCCCCCTACCTCGTCTCTCTCACTCTCTCTCTCTCTCTCGTCTCTCCCCCTACCTCGTCAATCCCCCTACCCTCTCTCCCCCCTACCTCGTCTCTCCCCCTACCTCGTCCTCCCCCCTACCTCGTCTCTCCCCCTACCTCGTCTCTCCCCCTACCTCGTCTCTCCCCCTACCTCGTCTCTCCCTCTCTCTCTCTCTCTCTCCCTCTACCTCGTCTCTCTCTCTCTCTTCTCTCCCCCTACCTCGTCTCTCTCTCCTCGTCCTCTATCCCCCTACTCGTCTCTCTCTCCTCTCGTCTCTCCCCCTACCTCGTCTCTCTCTCCCCCTACCTCGTCTCTCCCCTCCTCCGTCTCTCTCCCCCTACCTCGTCCTCTCTCTCTCGTCTCTCTCTCCCCTACCTCGTCTCTCTCTCTCTCTCTCTCCCCCTACCTCGTCTCTCGTCTCTCTCCCCCTACCTCGTCTCTCTCCTCTCTCTCTCTCTCGTCTCTCCCCCTACCTCGTCTCCCTCTCCCCCTACCTCGTCTCTCTCTCCCCTACCTCTCTCTCCCCCTACCCTCTCTCCCCCTACCTCGTCTCTCCCCCTACCTCGTCTCTCTCTCTCTCTCTCCCCCTACCTCGTCTCTCCTCTCTCTCTCGTCTCTCTCTCTCTCTCTCACTCTCTCTCTCTCTCTCTCTCTCTCTTCCTCTCGTCTCTCTCTCTCTCTCTCT
>NC_074687.1:3607787-3805287 GCF_029448725.1 Salvelinus fontinalis
GAACAATTCATTAGGTTCAATTAGACTGAACCAGTTCTCTCCTTAATGAATGATCCCTATTGTGGCAATATAGGGCCAACAGATAATAAGTGCTTTGAATAATTAATTGAGGAGACTATTAGATTTGAAGAGTGCTTCAGATCTCTCTTTACTACCGCTACTTTCCAGACAGAATAACGATCTGTACTGGTAACTGATCAACTGGTCTCTTTACTACCGCTACTTTCCAGACAGAATAGCCATCTATACTGGTAACTGATCAACTGGTCTCTTTAAGAGATACTTCTGGATTTTAACGATGAGGCCATTTATCTAATTCCCTGGAGTCGGATGAACTTGTGGATACCATTTGTATGTCTCAGTGTCCAGTATGAAGGAAGTTAGAGGTAGTTTTGCGAACCAATGCTAACTAGTGTTAGCACAATGCCTAGCATGCTAACAGATACCCATAGACTTCCAGTCATTGCGCTAATGCTAGTTAGCATTTGCTCATGAAACTATCTCTAACTTATTTCCTTCATACTGGAGAAGTAGATAAAGGTGCATCATTGCCAAATTCCCGAAGTATCCCTTTAAGGCATAATTTAATACAAAGGAATTTGCTGGATTAAAACATCTGCTATGACAATGTAATGTATTCTATGACCGTCATGCGCTGAATCTCAACCGTCTGAGAAAAACAAGTAGCTGTTTCCCTTGTTACTTGGATGAACAGATCTGACCTTCTGTTTTCTTTTTCAGCTGACATCTTCAGTTCATATTAGAAGTTTTCTCGATAATAGCACTGAGCATTTGTCAGAACCCTGCATTTTTAGCTTGTTTTCAGTAGTGGTAGTACAGTGTGTAGAAACTTGCCCTCGTCAAGAAAAATCCTATAGGATTTTGTGTCACCTCTATCAGAATCCTATTGGACTATGTTTTGTCCTACTGGAAATCAAAAGTAATCCTATTGGATCCTGTAGGTTTTTGATCAATCTTGAAGGATTTTTCCACCACAATTTAATCCATTAAATTATAGTTTGTTGTCATTTGTTCCAGTACAATACAGCAACATTAATTAGAACCTTTACATTGATCGGAAACAACAGTTATTTTTGGTTTTAATTCCACCAAAATATTCAAGGCTGCAAGTTCATTTGCAGTACGACCACCAATACAGTACATATTTTTTCAACAAAACACTCACTTGAGTTATTTGATCTGATTCTTATTCATGAAACTTCCTGTCATTTAAATAGACATTATAATATGACACACAATATTATATACAACGTTACATTTAACACAGTATTTTTTGGAGGGGTGGGGGGCTTTCCCCTTAGAATTCACAGCATCCTATAAGATGCTATCCTATAAGATGCTATCCTATATGATTATATCCTATATGATTCTATCCTATATGATTATATCCTATATGATTCTATCCTATATGATTCTATCCTATATGATGCTATCCTATATGGTCCTATCCTATAAGATGCTATCCTATAAGATGCTATCCTATATGATTATATCCTATATGATTCTATCCTATATGATGCTATCCTATATGGTCCTATCCTATATGATTCTATCCTATATGATGCTATCCTATATGGTCCTATCCTATATGGTCCTATCCTATATGGTCCTATCCTATATGATTCTATCCTATATGATGCTATCCTATATGGTCCTATCCTATATGATTCTATCCTATATGATGCTATCCTATATGGTCCTATCCTATATGATTCTATCCTATAGAATACAATCCTAAAGGATAGGCTCCAAAATCTGATCAGATTTTTGGGGGGATTCTAATTAGATTTTTTAGTTGATCCTAAGGGATTTTTTGACTAGGGTGACATGACACTTTAGTTGTTCTGAGGAGTTATTCTGATTACAGCATTATCACCAAATATAATACAATAACACTGCAGTAGCCTACATTGAAAAAGAGGTGACTTTTCAACCCTGGCTCCTCACCTACCGATATGTTTCTTGTCCAAAAGCGCCCACATGTGTTTGTAATAAATACTCACACTCGTTCCCCCTTCCCCCCTCCCTGCAGTGATGCTCGGTGTCTTCTTTTTCGAGTCCCTTGCCTCTGCTTTAAAAAAAACCTTGCCGTTTTCGCTGGTCATGTCATGTGATCAGGAAAAACTCAGGACACTACTTGTAATACATCTTTACACCAGCGATGGCTGGAGATATACCAGAACCTGCTATATTCACACAATCAAATGATTCGAAAAAATCACAACACTTTTTCTGTTTCTATTGAACCTCAATGCAATTAACTCAGCACCTTTGAAACATACTGATGCCTTTTTACATTATTCAGTCTCTGCAGAATACACTAATAATACATACACTCGAAAGAGCATTTACAATATTTGGTATAATTTAAACCAATGGCTTCAGAGTGCGCTGTACTCTTAATTGTAAACAGAGATTATACTTGTTCAGGGTGGGGTAAGAAAAAGAAAAGAGAAAGAGTAAACGTAATTAAAGCATAACAAACAAAAGAAAGTTTGGACCAGCTCACTCTGCACACGATACATCACTGACAGGTATACCAGAATCACTGACAGGGAAGGCTAGGATGATTAGATCTTGTTGTTATCATTGGGCTGTTTCTATGTCCTTTTATTTCCATGTCCTGTTGCATATTTTCTAGAGGTAATGAGGCATAATTACAAAACCTTTTACTACAATAGTTTCATAGAGCGACAACTAAAGCAAATAATTGGTTGATTTATCAAACTAATACTGATGTGGCTGTATAGCCGTGGGAAGTAGGGGTGCAGAGGTTGCTACAGCACCCCCTGAAAAATTAAACAAATCTAAATGGATATTTTTTTCACAAAAGTAGTGCACTGGCCCTTTAATAGTCCTGTATTAGTAGACCGATATAACTGTCTGCAGTGCAGGCGAAACTATTTTTCCACTTGTTCTCCCCCCAGACTAAAAACATCGCAGCACCTCCACCCCCAAACTACTACCCTCGACTCTGTGTGTTGGTGTGTGTGCTTACATGATGACTAGACCGGGCACGCGGGTGCGCCATGTCACACCTGTTGATTCTGTCCATCCACACCAGACAAGATCAGGACACAGGTTGAAATGTCCAAACAAGCTCTGAACCAACTATGTTCATTTTGGGACGAAACACATGAAACATTCATGAACATAAATAAATATTGATGTAGTTGGTGTGTGTGTGAGTCATAAAGGTGGCCCCTCTCACCCCCCTCAGCCCTCTATCTTGAGGAACCTTTCAGGGATCAACCAATTAATCATAGTTAAACAACTAATTTGGCCCATGTCAACACCTGCTTTCCCATGACTGTATTCTAGTAGGATGTCTTCCATTTCAGACCAACGATCCATCACTCAGTCAGCAGCTTTTCCAAATCACCTCACTGACTTCTGGGAGTCCAGCGGCTAACTACAGCTAGACATATTGCTTTGGCAGGCTGGGCCCCTGTTTTGGCACCAAGGCACCCATATGTCTTTGGGTGGTGACACCCTGTCCCAATGGGAACAACTGACTGAATATGATAGGATTTACTGTACTGGAGGAGGATCCTTCTCCAGTTCCCAGTAATGACAAACGGCACATGGCAGAATATTTGATGTAAAGCATACATTTGAGCTATGGACTGACAAAGGTCACAAAGTGTCCAGTAAGAAGTGAAAATACAGAAAAAAAGTTTGATTTCACTTCATTTTAACATCCTGTCACAAAGAGCACATGTTCAACTTCATATAAAAAACGAGTTTTCCCATCTCAATGGGTTATAATTCAATTGAAAATTAAAGGAGTATTGGGATATCTTTTTAGACCAGAGGAAAGAGTGCCTCCTACTGGCCCTCCAACATCCCTTCCAGCAGCATCTGGTCTTCCATCCAGAACCAATCCTGGTTAGCTTCTGAGGCAAGACAGCAGTGGGATGCAGGGTGGTGTGCTGCTGCCTTCAACAAAACTAGGGCTTTACAATGATGGTGAAAACTTGGGTTAAGTGGGATAAAATGTTCCTAAAAGTCACAGCGGGTGCAACTAGGGACATGTATTTTAGCAAGTCTTTATTCATATTTAACATGTATTTAATTCTCCATGTGGTTAATACTAATTGACACTTCATTTAATATAACAGGCTTTTATAATGCAGTATTGGTGTACAATTTCCACTTAAAACGTTTCCTGCAGTGGGGTAAATCGGGGTCTCACAGGGTGTTTCTTGGTAGTCTTAAACAAATCTACTTTGAAACAAAAGTATACACCTCACACACATGGCTATGGGTTTAACAAAAAGAAGAAACCTGTACCACGTCAGATATAGAGTTGAAATGTATTACATTTTGAGTTTGCATCCCAATATTACACTTTATTTACATCACAGAAAACTGAAATATAACAAAACTGTTTGACATAGAAACACCAGATTTTGGCCATTTATTTGTAAAAAATAGTTTATTAATTATGAAATAATTAATTATGAATAACGTTACACCCATGAGGCCACTAGAGGGCGATTTGGTCCTTTGACTGCAGGAAAGGACTACAACATCGAAGTGATGCAAAAGGCAGGCATTTCCTGGAACAACCCTTCTCACAATTACTTGGTACTGCAGTTCCCTGAATTATTTGTTTGGGAAGGACTGGGTGAAATTAAATTTAGCTCAAGATTTAATTTGGTAATTGAATAGTGTTCCAACTAAAGAATGTCTTGTGGCAGGTCACCAAGTGAATGCTCCTGGATAAGGTATCATACAACATCTATAGACTCGGCCAAAATACATACAGTACAAACAACTCAGGAAACAAAACCACCATAGGACTGATATCTGATGGGTACCTCCAATTGATGAAAGGGGGTACTTCTAATCCCTCAACAACAACAAAAACATCAGTGAGCGAAGTTTAGACTAGTAACATATTGTACTTGATTGCTCTGATTCAGAGATTTAGAACCGTTCCTGTCTTTGTTTTAAACGTTTATCAGTAAAGTTGACTCGTGATCAATGCAACGTCTCGGGACTGTCCGGATTTGTGATAGTGTGCACTAAATTGGAGCGTGACACTATTAGGAGCAGATAAAGTTCATGTAATTAAAATGGAACTGAAAAACTGCACTAAAACAGAGTTTTCCTACATACAGTCAAAAGTTTGTAACTATAAGAGTGTTTCATTCTGTCATGAGATAGTGAGGATCATTAGTGTGGCCCTATGTGACAGCCTGGACTTTGACTAACATATCCACTATGAGCTACACATCAAAATAGACCAGAATATTCTGTAACTCCATACCTACCCTCATACCTGTCGTCACTCCACTTATCTGTACAGCGAGATGGAGAATGGGGATGAATATGGAGGAGAATAAAATGGTGTGAAATACCTCCTTGAGTTAAACATCAACCCCTCTCCCCCATCTCAGACTCCTCTTCTCTATCTTACAATACCACCATAGCAAGGGATTTCTGAGGTCAATGGGTCTACCCCAGTCCCATTCTTGTTCTGAGGTCTATGGGTCTACCCCTGTCAAATTCCGGTTCTGAGGTCTATGGGTCTACCCCAGTCTTATTCTTGTTCTGAGGTCTATGGGTCTACCCCAGTCTTATTCTTGTTCTGAGGTCTATGGGTCTACCCCAGTCTTATTCTTGTTCTGAGGTCTATGGGTCTACCCCAGTCTTATTCTTGTTCTGAGGTCTATGGGTCTACCCCAGTCTTACTCCTGTTCTGAGGTCTATGGGTCTACCCCAGTCTTATTCCTGTTCTGAGGTCTATGGGTCTACCCCTGTCCTATTCCTGTTCTGAGGTCTATGGGTCTACCCCAGTCTTATTCCTGTTCTGAGGTATAGGGGTTTACCCAGTCTTATTCCTTTTCTGAGGTTTTTGGGTCTACCCCAATCTTATTCCTGTTCTGAAGTATGTGGGTCTAACCCAGTCTTATTCCTGCTCTGGGGAACTCTTAATAAGATCTCCTTAGAAATGTACTCCAATATGAAACCCCAACCCTCCAAATCCCATCCATCAGTACCCCACTCACCCCATTCCTTAACCCTCATCTCCAGGGATGGCCTCAAATGATCACCTCCTGTCTCCGCCCCTCTGTGGGTTTGCAGGAGGGGATCCCATGGCTGTCCTTGCGCAGATGGAAAATATTAGTTCATTTTGAGCTCTAGTGTCAGTGAGCTCCTCTGGTTGCAGAGGCTATATGCCAATATGGTGTGGCTGTGTACACATATGAAACAATCAATAGGATCATGTGAATGTCCGTTTCAGGACGTCATTGTAAATAAGAATTTGTTCTTAATTGACTCGCCTGGATAAATAAAATGTAAATAAAAGTATGTAGGAATTTGGAGTCTAGAGTGCACGGTAAAAGGCTCTGTTCAAATACTAGTTGCTCACACAAAACACTCATTCATGGAAGTCTTTATGTAAAATTGGTCCTTGAGGTTGGATAATATTGCATATCTGATTACACCAAGTCCAATATTATCAACTACGGTGATTTAAATATTTCCGCAAAGAACAAGTTATTCATTCACTAAATCGAGAAAGGACTGATTGGAGTCAATCAATGGAAAAGAAGGGAAGTTGATATACTTCACTGGCTGTGCATGTGTCTGTGTTGCTTCTGGTCCATTTACATAACGTGGTTGTCTTTTCTATGTCCAAACCGTGTCTGTGTAACAGTAAAACTTTAAACCGTCCCCTCGCCCCGACACGGGCGCGAACCAGGGACCCTCTGCACACATCAACAACAGTCACCCACGAAGCGTAGTTACTCATCGCTCCACAAAAGCCGCGGCCCTTGCAGAGCAAGGGGAAACCCTACTTCAGGTCTCAGAGCAAGTGACGTAACCGAGTGAAATGCTATTAGCGCGTACCCGCTAACGAGCTAGCCATTTCACATCCGTTACATCTGTCCATCACACATGCCTAGTTAAACAAAATACAAATAAATATTATGGCAAGAACAGGTCAAATAAGCAAAGAGAAACGACAGTACATCATTACTTTAACACATGGAGGTCAGTCAAGAACTTTGAAAGTTTCTTCAAGTGCAATCGCAAAAATCAAGCACTATATTTTGATTTGTTTAACACTTTTTTGGTTACTACATGACTCCATATGTGTTATGTCATAGTTTTGATGTCTTCCCTATTATTATACAATGTAGAAAATAATATAAAGAAAGAAAAACCCTTGAATGAGTAGGTGTGTCCAAAAGTTTAACTGGTACTGTATATGAGAAGCACATGAGACCTGTAATATAATTATCAAGACCAGGCCTTTCTTGAAGACTCTGAAAAGCATGAAATCAAAATGAGTGGAACTCAGTAGGAAAGTTACTTAGTTAGGAAAAGCAGTGTCAGTCAACTGTAGAACTATAAGACAGCCGTTGTTATGTTCCTGGGGGCTGATTCGGACTTTCTTGGAAATCATTCATCAACATCAATGGGAAACTAAAGGAAATTGGAGTCAGAATACTGCCCCTAGTCAGTGAGTGAGTGCTTCCCATCAAAACAAGTAAACAAACAACTAGATCATCAAACAAAGAGACCATCATCTAAATAGGCCACCAATAGGGCGTTGAACGAACTAGGCATCACGCAAGCACAGACACATGACTTTAGAACATAAATTGTCACACGCTTGTGGCCACCTTTTCTTCAAAAGTGATAAGACATTGGTAAAATGTGACAGTGTTTTAGCTCCAAGAAAACAAGACTAAGTAGCTGATGAGAGTTAGGGGTAGGGTTATTTTTCAGCAAACCTGTCTAGACCTTTAATTAGTTTGGGCCCCTGAAGGAACTGGATTCAGGTGCACTTGCACAGTAAATGTGGCATTCTGAGGAGAACAATAGTAACATTCTACTGGGCACAGACGTCAGTTCAACGTCTAGTTTTGATTTACATTTGGTTGATTTTTCAAATATTGTGAATTCAACAAAAAATGTCACCATGTCATTGGTTAAAAGTTGGGTGAAAAAAAGGTACTATCACAGATTATTTAGGGTTGAAATGACCAGTTTGTGGTCAGGGGGATAGTCAGCAGGTTCAGTCTGAAATGTTTTCTCCTGAACGTGCTCAAATGTATTTTCTTGGAACAAAAAAAGTTCTAGAAGCCAAGGATTGACCATACAAGTTCCACAACTACTGTCATGACACTATGTATTGGAATACTTAGTTACAACTCTTCAATCATGTTGGACCAGTAACAACCAGGAGGGGAGCAAGAAAAATGACTTCTGAAAGTACTGAAACATGGCTGAAGACTGTCGATGGTCCATACATGAATACACCACAACAGACCCTACATTGGATCAATCAGTCATGCACAAAGACGTTGCATCCACACAATGCTTTGAAGCGTGGTGTCTGTTTAGTGAGAGGGGGATGGGGATAGGGTAAGGGCTTGAGGAAAAGGGAAATGCTATGCTACTGTATGTGACCTTTCCATTTGAGCTCTCCCCCATGACTGACCAATAATTAGGGTGGTGATCCTAATCAATGGTGACCTTTATGGTGGTGTTTTTACCTCCAATGGAGAGGCAGACTTAATGTGATCAGCAGCAGACCTCCCGGACCACAGTATCTCATCTGTCATTGATTTTCTGTTGGGTAAGACTCTCAAGCCACAACAATACATTGTTTCAGTCTCCAATGACGTGCTGATATCACACCACAAGAACACAAAGAAACATTATAATAATGAGGGGTGGTCTGAGGCCAAAACTATCCCCCCAGACCATCCTCCACACCCTCCACTAAAATAGCAGGGGAGTTAAGAGGGGTAGTCGTTCGATGACAGGCACAAGAAATGGCACCCCTCACCCCCTGTCCAGTTCCCTGCCCCTCTCTCTCATCCACCCCTCCTCCCCCTTCTCTAATCACTGCCATAGCTTTGGGGGATCCATATCCTCTGTGTTGGACTCCATTCCCCACGTGTCACCGCACCAGCTGTCCTCGCCCTCCAGCAGACAGAATTAGTTAGATAAACTCAGGCCGAAGCGAAGGGGCCTGGTTACCCTCTGGACCAGACAGATGGGTCAGATGGGACGGCAGTGCTGTAGTGCTGCTGGCCCAGACAGAGGGTTGGGACAGGGGAAAGACAGAGGGACTGGGGCAAGGGTGAGAGAGAGAAAGCTGGGGTCTGGGACAGGGGAGCGAAATGGGCTGGGGAAGGGGAGAGAGAGGAGGACTGTGGAAGGGGAGAGAGAGAAGGACTGGGGAAGGGGAGAGAGACAATGACTGGGGAAGGGGAGAGAGACAAGGACTGGGGAGGGGGAGAGAGAAGGACTGGGGAAGGGGAGAGAGACAATGACTGGGGAAGGGGAGAGAGAAGGACTGGGGAAGGGGAGAGAGACAAGGACTGGGGAAGGGGAGAGAGACAAGGACTGGAGAAGGGGAGAGAGACAAGGACTGGGGAAGGGAGAGAGACAAGGACTGGGGAAGGGGAGAGAGACAATGACTGGGGAAGGGGAGAGAGAAGGACTGGGGAAGGGGAGAGAGACAAGGACTGGGGAAGGGGAGAGAGACAAGGACTGGGGAAGGGGAGAGAGACAAGGACTGGGGAAGGGAGAGAGACAAGGACTGGGGAAGGGGAGAGAGACAATGACTGGGGAAGGGGAGAGAGACAAGGACTGGGGAAGGGGAGAGAGACAAGGACTGGGGAAGGGGAGAGAGACAATGACTGGGGAAGGGGAGAGAGACAAGGACTGGGGAAGGGGAGAGAGACAAGGACTGGGGAAGGGGAGAGAGACAAGGACTGGGGAAGGGGAGAGAGACAATGACTGGGGAAGGGGAGAGAGACAAGGACTGGGGAAGGGGAGAGAGACAAGGACTGGGGAAGGGGTGAGAGACAAGGACTGGGGAAGGGAGAGAGACAAGGACTGGGGAAGGGGAGAGAGACAAGGACTGGGGAAGGGGAGAGAGACAAGGACTGGGGAAGGGGAGAGAGACAAGGACTGGGGAAGGGGAGAGAAACAAGGACTGTGGAAGGGGAGAGAGGAGAGAGAGAAGGACTGGGGAAGGGGAGAGAGAGAAAGCTAGGGTCTGGGACAGGGAGGAGAAATGGGCTGGGGAAGGGGAGAGAGAGAGAAGGACTGGGGAAGGGGAGAGAGAGAAGGACTGGGGAAGGGGAGAGAGACAAGGACTGGGGAAGGGGAGAGAGAGAAGGACTGGGGAAGGGGAGAGAAATGGGCTGGGGAAGGGGAGAGAGAGAAGGACTGGGGAAGGGGAGAGAGAGAAAGCTGGGGTCTGGGACAGGGGAGAGAAATGGACTGGGGAAGGGAGAGAGAAGGACTGGGGAAGGGGAGAGAGACAAGGACTGGGGAAGGGGAGAGAGACAAGGACTGGGGAAGGGGAGAGAGACAAGGACTGGGGAAGGGGAGAGAAAGAAGGACTTAGGGAGGGGAAAGAGGAGAGAGAGAAGGACTGGGGAAGGGGAGAGAGAGAAAGCTGGGGTCTGGGACAGGGGAGAGAAATGGGCTGGGGAAGGGGAGAGAGAGAAGGACTGGGGAATGGGAGAGAGACAAGGACTGGGGAAGGGAAGAGAGCGAAGGACTGGGGAAGGGGAGAGAGAGAAGGACTGGGGAAGAGGAGAGAGAGGAGGACTGGGGCAGTGGAAATTAAGCGAGAAAGGGAAGAGGAGAAATGAGAGGAGAGACGATACAGGGAGATAGACAGAGGAGAGAGAGATGTCCTAATACATGTGGACCTCTTTCTTGAGTCTGACAAAGGGAACAAACCTACAGTAATTGTCAGCCCTGTGGTTTCCAAATAAAGCACCCAAACCAACGATAGAAGGCTGGGGGAACCATTCCACCAACCTGTCCAGGGATTTAAGTCAGGAAACAGAACACTGGGTTAAATGACCAGGGCTTTGCTGCCTCATAGACCTACATCACTAGCTTTAAGCACCAGCTGTCAGAGCAGCTCATAGATCACTGCACCTGTACATAGCCCATCTATAATTTAGCCCAAACAACTACCTCTTTACCTACTGTATTTATTTATTTTGCTCCTTTGCACCCCATTATTTCTATCTCTACTTTGCACCTTCTTCCACTGCAAACCAACCATTCCAGTGTTTTTTTTACTTGCTATATTGTATTTACTTCGCCACCATGGCCTTTTTTATATTTTTATTTATTAATATATTTTATTTGCCTTCACCTCCCTTATCTCACCTCACTTGCTCACATTGTATATAGACTTATTTTTCACTGTATTATTGACTGTATGTTTGTTATACTCCATGTGTAACTATGTGTTGTTGTATGTATCGAACTGCTTTGCTTTATCTTGGCCAGGTCGCAATTGTAAATGAGAACGTGTTCTCAATTTGCCTACCTGGTTAAATAAAGGTGAAATATATATATATATATTTTTAAATCACTTTACTGCATCGTCACAACAACAGGATTGACTAGAAAACAGATATGGAGATGTGTGTATATGATATATGAGTATCCTCTTGGGTATACCCATTTCAACCCTGAAAGCACAGTTTATTTACAGCATACATACATTCAATGATAAGGATATCATTCAAATCTATTGTTAGAGAATTTCTATTCGGGACATTTAGAGGGAGTTCCATAATGAATGAACTAATTGTCACATTAGTTTGTGTTGTGTTTGTAAGATGATTAGGAGTTATCCTTGGAAACAAGGTCATTCAATTGTTTATATATGGCACACATTCTTACAGATACAACTAAATCAAGTTACATTCAATGAAGGCAGTCATATGAGGTGCCCATATTGGCTGCTTCCATCGTGACAAAAACATAAACGCAACATTCAACAATTTCAATGATTTTACAGAGTTACAGTTCCTATAAGGAAATCAGTCAATTGAAATAAATTCATGAGGCCCTAATGTTTAAATCTCACATGACTGGGAGTACAGATAATGCATCTGTTAGTCACAGATACCTTAAAAAAAAAATAGGGGCGTGGATCAGAAAACCAGTCTGTAGCTGGTGTGACGACCATTTGCCTCATTCAGCGTGACCTCTCCTTTGCATAGAGTTGCTCAGGCTGTTGGTTGTGGCCTGTGGAATGTTGTCCCACTCCTCTTCAATGGAAGTGTGAAGTTTCTGGATATTTGGCGGGAACTAGAACACGCTGTCGTACATGTCGATCCAGAGCATCCCAAACATGCTTAATAGGTGACATGCCTGGTGAGTATGCAGGCCATGGAAGAACTGTGAGATTTTCAGCTTCCAGGAATTGTGTACAGATCCTTGCGACATGGGGCAGTGCATTATCATGCTGAAACATGAGGTGATGGCGGCGGATGAATGGCACAACAATGGGCCTCAAGATCTCGTCATGGTATCTCTGCATTTAAATTGCCATCAATAAAATGCAATTGTGTTCATTGTCCGTAGCTTATGCCTGCCCATACCATAACCCCACCACCACCATAGGGCATTCTGTTGAAAACGGTGACATCAGCAAACCGCTCGCCCACACGATGCCATAAACAATATCTGCCTGGTACAGTTGTAACGGGGATTCATCCGTGAAGAGCACACTTCTCCAGTGTGCCAATGGCCACAAGGTGAGCATTTGCCCACTGAAGTTGGTTACAATGGCAAACTGCAGTCAGTTCAAGACCCTGGTGAAGATGACGAGCACGCAGATGAGCTTCCCCGAGACGGTTTCTGACAGTTTGTGCAGAAATTCTTCAGTTGTGCACACCCACAGTTTCAACAGCTGTCCGGGTGGCATGTCTCAGACGATCCAGCAGGTGAAGAAGCCGGATGTGGAAGCCCTGGGCTGACGTGGTTACACGTGGTCTGCAGTTGTAAGGCCGGTGGGACGTACTGCCAAATTCTCTAATACGATATTGGAGGTGGCTTATGGTAGAGAAATCAACATTCAATTCTCTGGCAACAGCTCTGGTGGACATTCCTGCAGTCAGCATGCCAATTGCACGCTCCCTCTAAACTTAAGAGACACAGAGAACAACAGCTATGGCATGAAGCGAGAGGTGGATAACATGCTCAGTATGCATTAACACCAGAGGAAGCCGGTGGGAGGAGATGTATGTATATGATATACGAGTATCCTCTTGGGTATACCCATTTCAGTATTGATGTCCTCTCTGTTGTGGTCAACCCTGGAGAGGAGATGTAGAAAATGTAGAAAATAGTACAAATAAAGAAAAACCTTGAATGAGTAGGTGTGTCCAACCTTTTGACTAATACTGTGCGTATGTTAATGCTTGGCTAGAACAAAAGCCTGCATCTATAACAGCTCTCTTAATGTTCTCCAAAATGTCTCCCTCAATTTCCGTTACCTCTGATTGCTCATTTGGGTCCCTCCTCCTGGCGACCTTGTGTCACGGCCGGTCCATCAAAGCAATCTCTATCAAGGGA
The DNA here is from genome assembly GCF_029448725.1 of Salvelinus fontinalis. Classification (NCBI taxonomy): domain Eukaryota; kingdom Metazoa; phylum Chordata; class Actinopteri; order Salmoniformes; family Salmonidae; genus Salvelinus; species Salvelinus fontinalis. Next base: position 3,621,183 of record NC_074687.1, read on the forward strand.
TCCATGTCAGTGTGCTGGAGCTCTGGCCGGTTCAAAGGTTCCCCTTCCAGGGGATCAGCTGGGCTCTGGTGTAACCCAGGGAGGGTCTGGCTCCATGGGCCTGTTGGGGGGAAATGATTAACAGTGGTCTGGTGATGACGGGGGCTGGGCGACCTGACCTTTCCGTACTGCCTGTATTTGCGGCATCGATAAGCACCAGGCTTTAACAGCACCATGGACCCTGGTAGTGCCCAGACAGCTGCAGCGTTATCCCCCCCCGCCCGCTGGCTGGGCTTATCGACTGGGCAGGTAGCCCAGGGATGAGGATACATGGGGGCCAGGGATGGGATGGGGGGGTTGAGGGGGGTTTGAGTAGCATGGGGGAAAGGGGATGGTGTGGGGAGGGAATTAGGGCTGGAACGAGGACGCATTGTGCTGGGCGAAGAGATGGGGTGGGGATGGGGAATTGAGGGTTGGGAAGGGGGTCAAGGGCTGGGGCCGGGAATGGGGCTGGAGCCAAGCGCTGGGGCCAGAGCCGGAGCTGGGGCTGGAGCTTGGGGCTGGGGCTAGGAGTGACAGCGAGATGAATTGTGTCAATATAATATAATGTCAACATAAGCATCCTGGCATTGGCAGCAATGAAACATGACAGAACATATATTAGTGAGTGTGGTAGTCGGGTTGACTTTAATTTCACAAAGTGACTTTAATTCCACACAGACACCACGTTACCTCACCGACACGCTCCATCACACACCACGTTACCTCACCGATACGCTCCATCACACACCACGTTACCTCATTGATACGCTCCATCATACACCACGTTACCTCACCATCACACACCACGTTACCACACCGATACGCTCCATCATACACCACGTTACCTCACCATCACACACCACGTTACCTCACCGATACGCTCCATCACACACCACGTTACCTCATCGATACGCTCCATCATACACCACGTTACCTCACTGATACGCACCATCACACACCACGTTACCTCACCGATACGCACCATCACACACCACGTTACCTCACCGATACGCACCATCACACACCACGTTACCGCACCGATATGCTCCATCACACACCACGTTACCTCACCATCACACACCACGTTACCACACCGATACGCTCCATCACACACCACGTTACCGCACCGATACGCTCCATCACACACCACGTTACCTCACCGATACGCTCCATCACACACCACGTTACCGCACCGATACGTTCCATCACACACCACGTTACCGCACCGATACGCTCCATCACACACCACGTTACCTCACTGATACGCTCCATCACACACCACGTTACCTCACTGATACGCTCCATCATACACCACGTTACGTCACCGATACGCTCCATCACACACCACGTTACCTCACCGATACGCTCCATCACACACCACGTTACCTCACCGATACGCTCCATCACACACCACGTTACCGCACCGATACGCTCCATCACACACCACGTTACCTCACTGATACGCTCCATCACACACCACGTTACCTCACTGATACGCTCCATCATACACCACGTTACGTCACCGATACGCTCCATCACACACCACGTTACCTCACCGATACGCTCCATCACACACCACGTTACCTCACCGATACGCTCCATCACACACCACGTTACCACACCGATACGTTCCATCACACACCACGTTACCACACCGATACGCTCCATCACACACCACATTACCACACTGATACGTTCCATCACACACCACGTTACCTCACCGATACGCTCCATCACACACCACGTTACCACACCGATACGTTCCATCACACACCACGTTACCACACCGATACGCTCCATCACACACCACATTACCACACTGATACGCTCCATCACACACCACGTTACCGCACTGATACGCTCCATCACACACCACGTTACCTCACCGATACGCTCCATCACACACCACGTTACCGCACTGATACGCTCCATCACACACCACGTTACCTCACCGATACGCTCCATCACACACCACGTTACCACACCGATACGCTCCATCACACACCACGTTACCACACTGATACGCTCCATCACACACAACGTTACCTCACCGATACGCTCCATGACACACCACGTTACCGCACTGATACGCTCCATCACACACACACACACACCAAGTTAGCGCTCTAATACACTCCCATAACACACACACACCACGTTACCTCTCCGATACACTCCATCAAACACACACCACGTTACCTCTCCGATACGCTCCCACAGCACACACACACCAAGTTATCTCTCCGATACACTCCCATCACACACACACCACGTTACCTCTCCGATACGCTCCATCACACACACCACGTTACCTCACTGATACACTCCATCACACACACCACGTTACCTCACTGATATGCTCCTATCTCATGATAAGCTGTAAACCACACTATTTACCAAGAGAGTTTATCTACACTGCTCAAAAAAATTAAGGGAACACTTAAACAACACAATGTAACTCCAAGTCAATCACACTTCTGTGAAATCAAACTGTCCACCTAGGAAGCAACACTGATTGACAATAAATTTCACATGCTGTTGTGCAAATGGAATAGACAAAAGGTGGAAATTATAGGCAATTAGCAAGACACCCCCAAAAAAGGAGTGATTCTGCAAGTGGTGACCAAAGACCACTTATCAGTTCCTATGCTTCCTGGCTGATGTTTTGGTCACTTTTGAATGCTGGCGGTGCTCTCACTCTAGTGGTAGCATGAGACGGAGTCTACAACCCACACAAGTGGCTCAGGTAGTGCAGTTCATCCAGGATGGCACATCAATGTGAGCTGTGGCAAAAAGGTTTGCTGTGTCTGTCAGCGTAGTGTCCAGAGCATGGAGGCGCTACCAGGAGACAGGCCAGTACATCAGGAGACGTGGAGGAGGCCGTAGGAGGGCAACAACCCAGCATCAGGACCGCTACCTCCGCCTTTGTGCAAGGAGGTGCACTGCCAGAGCCCTGCAAAATGACCTCCAGCAGGCCACAAATGTGCATGTGTCTGCTCAAACGGTCAGAAACAGACTCCATGAGGGTGGTATGAGGGCCCGACGTCCACAGGTGGGGGTTGTGCTTTTTTGTCAAGGGCTTCAGTGATATCATTTAAAACCTTCATGGCTGCTGTAATTGTGCTATGCTTCTTCCTGAAGCCCGATTGGTACATTGATAAAATAGAGTTAGTAAATAAAAACTCTTTTAGCTGTTCACTTACAAGGGTTTCAAGTATTTTCACCAGGGGTGACAGCTTTGAGATTGGCCTATAATTATTTAAAAGAGTTGGATCTCCCCCTTTTAAAAGTAGGACAAATGCTGATTTCCAGATCTTTGGAATTTCATTACATTCCAGGGTTAGATTGAACAGATATGTAAGTGGTTCAGCTATGGAATCAGCTGCCAGATTTAAAAAGCAGGGATCCAAAAGATCAGGACCTGCAGACTTTCTCTGATCTAAGGATTTCAGGGCTGTATGTACCACCTGCACCGAGAATGGCAAAAAGCTAAAAGTTTGCCTTGCTCTCACTGGTTCATCCACACAGGGTTGTACAGAGACAGAGGACACTGGTTCATCCACACAGGGTTGTACAGAGACAGAGGACACTGGTTCATCCACACAGGGTTGTACAGAGACAGAGGACACTGGTTCATCCACACAGGGTTGTACAGAGACAGAGGATACTGGTTCATCCACACAGGGTTGTACAGAGACAGAGGACACTGGTTCATCCACACAGGGTTGTACAGAGACAGAGGACACTGGTTCATCCACACAGGGTTGTACAGAGACAGAGGATACTGGTTCATCCACACAGGGTTGTACAGAGACAGAGGACACTGGTTCATCCACACAGGGTTGTACAGAGACAGAGGACACTGGTTCATCCACACAGGGTTGTACAGAGACAGAGGACACTGGTTCATCCACACAGGGTTGTACAGAGACAGAGGACACTGGTTCATCCACACAGGGTTGTACAGAGACAGAGGACACTGGTTCATCCACACAGGGTTGTACAGAGACAGAGGACACTGGTTCATCCACACAGGGTTGTACAGAGACAGAGGACACTGGTTCATCCACACAGGGTTGTACAGAGACAGAGGATACTGGTTCATCCACACAGGGTTGTACAGAGACAGAGGACACTGGTTCATCCACACAGGGTTGTACAGAGACAGAGGATACTGGTTCATCCACACAGGGTTGTACAGAGACAGAGGATACTGGTTCATCCACACAGGGTTGTACAGAGACAGAGGATACTGGTTCATCCACACAGGGTTGTACAGAGACAGAGGAGCAAGATTTCCTTGCTTTAGCCCAGGCTAGATTACGGTCGTGAATAATACAAGACAGCTCAGAAGAAAACCATGGATTATCCCACCCTTTAACCCTGAACCTGCGGAATGGGGCATGTTTGTTTACTATTTGGAAAAAACCATCATGAAAGAATATCCAGGCAGTTTCCACATCAGGGATAAGCTCAATCTTGCTCCAGTCAAAATAAAACAAATCATGAAAGAAAGCCTGCTCATTTGAACACTTCAAATTTCTCTTAAGAATAAAACGTGGGTTTGTTTTTGGAACCTTAGTATTTCTATGTGGACATTACCTCCCTGATACGCTCCCACGGTCCATCAGTGATACTGTTGGCCATAATCAACACACACACACCTCCTGTTGATTAACATCTATAAGCACCACAAGTAGTTTACAAATATAGCACTTGAGTCACACAAGGGGATCCCATTCCTTCCCTTCTGGACAGTGACCAGGAAAACCTGCTATCATCATACATATATATCTATATATCTATATATATAAATGAGAGAGAGAGAGAGAGAGAGAGAGAGAGAGAGAGAGAGAGAGAGAGAGAGAGAGAGAGAGAGAGAGAGAGAGATTCTCTGAAAGCTATCTCAGACGAGGACAGTGTTGGTGGTATATTATACAACATTAGAAGCAAGACTAAACTGTTTAAGTGAAAAATGGGATACAGAGTTAGTGGAGGGATGAAAGGATGTTGGGATTAGATTGAGGCAGGGAAAAGGGATGGATTGAGGGAGGGATGGAGAGGGTTACTGGATCAGAATATTAAAAAAGGGAGGGAATAAGTAGGGCTGGATCTGATAGATCTGATATATACAGTGAGAGAGAGAGAGAAAGAAAGAGAGAGGGAGAGGAGGATGCAGGGATAGAGGGAGAGAGAGAGGGGGATACAGGGATCGAGGGAGAGAGAGGAGGATGCAGGAATAGAGGGAGAGAGAGAGGGGGATACAGGGATCGAGAGAGAGGGAGAGGAGGATGCAGGGATAGAGGGAGAGAGAGGAGGATGCAGGAATAGAGGGAGAGAGAGAGTCGGGATAAAGGGATCGAGAGAGAGGGAGAGGAGGATAAAGGGATCGAGAGAGAGGGAGAGGAGGATGCAGGGATAGAGGGAGAGAGAGAGGAGGATGCAGGAATAGAGGGAAAGAGAGAGAGAATGATACAGGGATAGAGGCAGAGAGAGAGGGATACAGGGATAGAGGCAGAGAGAGAGGGATACAGGGATAGAGGAAGAGAGAGAGAGGGGGGCTACAGGGAGAGTGAGGGGGCTACAGGGAGAGAGAGGGCCTACAGGGAGAGAAAGGGGGCTACAGGGAGAGTGAGGGGTCTACAGGGAGAGAGAGGGCCTACAGGGAGAGAGAGTGGGCTACAGGGAGAGAGAGGGGCTACAGGGAGAGATAGGGGCTACAGGGAGAGAAAGGGGGCTACAGGGAGAGAGAGGGGGCTACAGGGAGAGAGAGGGGGCTACAGGGAGAGAGAGGGGGCTACAGGGAGAGAGAGGGGTTACAGGGAGAGAGAGGGGGCTACAGGGAGAGTGAGGGGGCTACAGGGAGAGAGAGGGCCTACAGGGAGAGAGAGGGGGCTACAGGGAGAGAGAGGGGGCTACAGGGAGAGCGAGGGGGATACAGTGAGGGGGTTATAGGGAGAGAAAGAGGACTACAGGGAAAGAGAGGGGGCTACAGGGAGAGCGAGGGGGATACAGTGAGGGGGTTATAGGGAGAGAAAGAGGACTACAGGGAAAGAGAGGGGGCTACAGGGAGAGCGAGGGGGCTACAGGGAGAGCGAGAGGGCTGCAGGGAGAGCGAGAGGGCTACAGGGAGAGCGAGAGGGCTGCAGGGAGAGCGAGGGGGCTACAGGGAAAGAGAGGGGGCTACAGGGAGAGAGGGGGCGAGAGGGAGAGAGAGGGGGTGAGAGGGGACAAGAGGGAGAGAGAGGAAACTATAGACACTGAAATTCATTAGTAGTTGATCTCCTCATCCGCGTAGTTAGTAGTTGTGTGTGGTTAGTGAACTACAATGCAATGCCTTATAAGGCCACAGGGCAGTTGGTGTGGCAGAGTAACTGTGTGTGTGTGTGTGTATGTCTGAGAGAGAGAGAGAGAGAGAGTGAGTGGGTTTTATCTCTGTAGGGCCATTGTATTTATAGCTTCTTTTAAACCCCCCCCTCCTCACCCCCCAACCCCCTCCTCACCCGCTCCACAATTAGTTGTCTATGGGTGGGGTAATCCAATCAGGAGTGACTACAACTCGCCCTCTGTTCACCGGTCTCAGTCTGAGCAGACTCCTCACAGACACACACCCTCCACAGACAGAAAGGTAGGACTCAGAACTGTCCACTCCTCTACCCATCCATCCCTTCTTCACTCCTCTACCCATCCATCCCATCCCATCCATCCCTTCTTTCTCCTTTTCTGGGACATAAACATTTCATTCCACTCATCCTCTCACACTCCCATTCCCTCTCTCCACCTGAGCTCTAACCTCTACTTAATCATGTTCTCTTTCTTTCCATCTTTCCACCATTCATCCATCTGATTACCTCTTCTTCTCTACCACCTGAAACAATCACCCTCCACTCAGCTCAAACAATAACTCTCACCCTCCTCCTAAATCTTCACAACTCTCTTTGATTACGGTTATTCAGGCCTTGAACACTATGACTGAACTTCGGCTTTGATGACATTTGACCTAATTTCTCCACTGACTAACTCAACTGTAGCTTGATAGACTTTTTTTGTTAAAGAAATGTGCCACTGTCACTTTGAATTAGAGGTAATCAGTTGAGCTTCAGTCAGTATCAACTACTTCTCTATGATACAGATGCATGATCAAAGTAGTTATCTTAAAGATGGGTTTCTGTGTCCTCGAAAAGCCTGACTCTACTGTCCTGCATTCACTGTGCCTTGGAGAGGAAATTATTTTGGATGTAGAGGACTTTGTTTAAAATGCTATTATTTAGCAAGGCATGGTAAGGTAATAATTTCAGCAGGTATTGTTACAATGCAGATACAAGATCCATCAGTCAATGTATGCATGTGTGTGTGTCTGTGTGTGTGTGTGTGTGTGTCTGTGTGTCTGTGTGTGTGTGTGTGTGTGTGTGTGTGTGTGTGTGTGTGTGTGTGTGTGTGTGTGTGTGTGTGTGTGTGTGTGTGTGTGTGTGTGTGTGTGTGTGTGTGTGTGTGTGTGTGTGTGTGTGGCTGAGCCTGTCTACGCTATGCTGTAATATCTAATGCAAGACGATAAGTGTAGGTGCCTGGATAATGTGCTGACAGACAGGGCAGAAAGACAGGGCAGACAGACAGGGCTGACAGACAGGGCAGACAGACAGGGTATAATATGCTCTGTGCCTATCTGACAATTATCTATACCCTATAGTTATGGTTAGGAGTGGGTAGTGGTATGGGTGAAGGGGGGTACATTTGGGGGAACAAATGTCCACCCCTTTAGACTGAGAGATAGCGTTCAGTGCTGTCCTGGCTGGATGGATCCAATGGAATAGTCCCAAAAGTGCAATCCTTGCTCACTCAGCTCATTGGGTATGCTAAATGTGAGTAGGCCTGTATGTTTGAGGGATGGTGCATTTCTGTAGTAGTTTGTCGTTGAAACATTGAGCTATTTTGAGCACCTGTCTAGCCCCTCTATCGTGGCTCTTAAAAGCATTCCAGTTTCCTCTGAGGGTACTGGCTATCATTAAAGACTCGTGTCACTGTGGGACACTCCCGCCATTGTGGCTCAAGCCTCCAACTGAGTGAGATGGATGCCCTGCTGAGAGAGAGAGCAGGGGTCAGGTGTGGGTACTCCAGGGGTAAATTGGGAGGTGGCCAATTTGTAGTGGAAAAGAAGGGAGGAGAGAGGATTGATAGATGAGGAGGGAGGGTTGTGGTGTTGAGGGGACGGGAAGGGAGGAGAGAGGATGGGTGAGGAGGGTGAGGAGGGAGGGTGGTGGAGTTGAGGGGAGGAGAGAGAATGAATGGGTGAGGAGGGAGGGTGGTGGAGTTGAGGGGAGGAGAGAGGATGGATGGGTGAGTAGGGAGGGTTGTGGTGTTGAGGGGAGGAGAGAGGATGGATTGGTGAGGAGGGAGGGTTATAGTGTTGAGGGGAGGAGAGAGGATGGATGGGTGAGGAGGGTGAGGAGGGAGGGTGGTGGAGTTGAGGGGAGGAGAGAGGATGGATGGGTGAGTAGGGAGGGTTGTGGTGTTGAGGGGAGGAGAGAGGATGGATGGGTGAGGAGGGAGGGTTATAGTGTTGAGGGGAGGAGAGAGGATGGATGGGTGAGGAGGGAGGGTTATAGTGTTGAGGGGAGGAGAGAGGATGGATGGGTGAGGAGGGAGGGTTATAGTGTTGAGGGGAGGAGAGAGGATGGATGGGTGAGGAGGGAGGGTTGTGGTGTTGAGGGGAGGAGAGAGGATGGATGGGTGAGGAGGGAGGGTTATAGTGTTGAGGGGAGGAGAGAGGATGGATGGGTGAGGGAGGGAGGGTTGTGGGGTTGAGGGGAGGAGAGAGGATGGATGGGTGAGGAGGGAGGGTTATAGTGTTGAGGGGAGGAGAGAGGATGGATGGGTGAGGAGGGAGGGTTATAGTGTTGAGGGGAGGAGAGAGGATGGATGGGTGAGGAGGGAGGGTTATAGTGTTGAGGGGAGGAAAGAGGATGGATGGGTGAGGAGGGAGGGTTATAGTGTTGAGGGGAGGAAAGAGGATGGATGGGTGAGGAGGGTGAGGAGGGAGGGTGGTGGAGTTGAGGGGAGGAGAGAGGATGAATGGGTGAGGAGGGAGGGTTATAGTGTTGAGGGGAGGAGAGAGGATGGATGGGTGAGGAGGGAGGGTTGTGGTGTTGAGGGGAGGAGAGAGGATGGATGGGTGAGGAGGGAGGGTTATAGTGTTGAGGGGAGGAGAGAGGATGGATGGGTGAGGAGGGAGGGTTGTGGTGTTGAGGGGAGGAGAGAGGATGGATGGGTGAGGAGGGAGGGTGGTGGAGTTGAGGGGAGGAGAGAGGATGAATGGGTGAGGAGGGAGGGTTATAGTGTTGAGGGGAGGAGAGAGGATGGATGGGTGAGGAGGGAGGGTTGTGGTGTTGAGGGGAGGAGAGAGGATGGATGGGTGAGGAGGGAGGGTTATAGTGTTGAGGGGAGGAGAGAGGATGAATGGGTGAGGAGGGAGGGTTATAGTGTTGAGGGGAGGAGAGAGGATGGATGGGTGAGGAGGGAGGGTTATAGTGTTGAGGGGAGGAGAGAGGATGAATGGGTGAGGAGGGAGGGTTATAGTGTTGAGGGGAGGAGAGAGGATGAATGGGTGAGGAGGGAGGGTTATAGTGTTGAGGGGAGGAGGGAGGATGGATGGGTGAGGAGGGAGGGTTGTGGTGTTGAGGGGAGGAGAGAGGATGGATGGGTGAGGAGGGAGGGTTATAGTGTTGAGGGGAGGAAAGAGGATGGATGGGTGAGGAGGGAGGGTTATAGTGTTGAGGGGAGGAGAGAGGATGGATGGGTGAGGAGGGAGGGTTATAGTGTTGAGGGGAGGAGAGGAGGGAGGATGGATGGGTGAGGAGGGAGGGTTATAGTGTTGAGGGGAGGAGAGGAGGGAGGATGGATGGGTGAGGAGGGAGGGTTATAGTGTTGAGGGGAGGAGTGAGGATAGATGTAGGATCTTTGTCTTGCTCTGTAGATATATTAAACGTATCTCAAGTCAATCTAATTACAGGTATAATTATGATAGTGAAAAACAAAAGACATTTGAACTTTTAAAGTAAGGTGATAGCGCAATGAGAGTTTAACTGCTCGGGTTTGTGAAAGTCCTAATTTATTGTGTGTGAGATTCAGATGGGTTCTCCAGCATTGCATAACACAATTAGGGCAAAACCACACATGTGACAACAGCACAGACAGCACTCAATCCCATCACAAACATATGATCCAATCATTGACAGAAAAATACTTGATTCAGTCATCCACTCAGAAAATCATTGCCTCACTAGATAAAACCTGCATTTCATCATACCTCGGAGCCAAGGGTCGAACCATGACACATCATGTACTTTCCAGGAGTTCAGCACACTTGTACATACATTGTATGACACTTGTATTACAAGTAGAAGCAAAGTACTGTACATGTCTGACAAAAGTTAAGAAATACCCTCTATTCCTCCACAGTGAGGTGTTCATTCTGTGCACGCGTGCATACATGTGTGTGTGTGTGTGTGTGTATTAGTCAGGTGGTTGGTGTCTGTCGTTAGCTTCGCTGGTATGGGTGACATCAAAGAGAACACAGAGCCCCGTCTCCAACAGCTGTCCGCCGTTTAAATAGCTGGATATTTTATTAGGGCTCAGTTTCTCTTTTATTTTAGGACCAAGATGAGCCCTGATTTAAGTGAGTTAAAGAGAGAGAGACAGCCAGACAGTGAGAGAGAACGAGAGAGAACGAGAGAGAGCGAGAAATGAGAGAGCGAGAGAGAGCGAGAGAACGAGAGAGGATGGATGGATGGATGGGGGGGAAGTAGAGGAGAGGAAGAGCAACAGCGATGGAGAGACTGGGAAAAGCGATTAGAGGGAGAGTCACTTTAAACTTGAAGACAGAGAACAGAAAATTCCTCTGACTTCCTGTTTCAATCTCATTTGGACCAGTACCAAGACACTTCTCTAGCCCTTTAACATATGCAGTCTTAGTTTGGATTCTTGTTTGGACCCCTATTCTTGAGTAAGAAGTGGTATATCTGAGGATCTCATACACAAAGGCTGTAATACATGAAGAACATACCATGATATCACAGGGGATTTAGTCCAGAGAAAGGGGGACCGAACGAGGTAATGAGGAAATGCAAACAGAAAAATAGACAGTATCGGGTTGGGAAAACAAGGGAAAGCAAATACAGAGGAAAAGAGAGAGAGGGGTTGGGGATAGGGAGAGAGGGAAGAAGAGAGATCTAGCGAGAGATGAGAGGGTGAATAAGAATAAGAGGGGAAGAGAGAAGGAATTTAAGAAAGTGAGGGGGGACATTCTCAAGTTCTCCTGTTTTTCCTTTGCCTACTTATATGGTCAAACCATGACGGTGGAATCAGTGGGCAAGAGGGGAGTAGGTCAGAACTCAGAAAGAAAGAGAGAGGGAAGAATGAGAGCGAGAGGAAAGTGGTGAGAAGTGTAGAGGAGAGAGGTATGCAGTGTCGTGTGCTTGGGACATTGGGGACTTCCGGCCACACACGCGAACAAACAAACACACACACACACACACACCACTGGTCAGCAGAGTGACAGGCCAAGCACAGAGAGGGATATCTCAAGGGTTTATCAGGGGCTGGACTGCTAACAGCTGCAAAACGTGAGTAGACATTTTTCCAGTGTGCCGTGTCACACACACACTGTGGGAATCTGAACTGTGTTGTGGGGCATTGTGATGCTGACAGCTGGAGGTGAGGTGATGGATGACTGACTGCATGGTGACATAGTGAGTGTTGGTATGCGCAGGGGCGAAGGTCCCCTGTCCCTCTCTAAGTACGATTGATAGATAGAGCTATTAATAATGTTCCTCTCATCTGTCACCCTGCAGCTGTCACACCAACAGACAAAAGACTGGCTGCTGACACACAGAGGTCAAAGACTAAACCCTCTAGAGAGACATACTGTACACAAAAGTACAACTTGATACTACAACTGTCGGCAATATAACACTGGCTCAAAAGATGACAGGCAGATGTGTATTGTGATTTTCTCAATGTCTTGTCAGAGATCTCTATTGTGCTATATTGCATTGCCTCCACTTTGCTTGAATTGGAAATGCACTTTGTGGATATTATATTCATTGCAGTGACAGGCAAGTGAATTGAGATCCAGTTCTCATTTACTATAACAGACTGATTGTGAGAAGGATGTATCCTCTCTGTTCATACTCAGTGTCAGGAAGCGGATACCTCTGTATAAACACTGACACAGAGAAGGACAACAGACACACTTGACTTTTACAAGCTGGCTTCTGTTTATCTAGTTAGACTCTTAAAAACCTACTTACAAAAGTACGCAGGTCATGGATCAAGGTTCTTGACCATAACTTGAATGAGCCATTTATCCCCCTAGAGTCGATGCCCGCGGAAATTCAATTAGCATAATAAAAATATCCCTGCCAACTTCTGTCTGTAGCGTCCGAACAGTTTGGGCTACACGAATATAGAACACATGCAGTACCAGTCAAAAGTTTGGACAGTATTTTCTACATTATAGAATAATAGTGAAGACATCACTACTATGAAATATTACATATGGAATCACGTAGTAACCAAAAAAGTGTTAAACAAATGAAAATATATTTGAGATTTGAGATTCTTCAAAGTAACCACCCTTTGCCTTTATGACAGTTTGGCACACTCTTGGCATTCTCTCAAACAGCTTCACGAGGAATACTTTTCCAACAGTCTTGAAGGAGCTCCCACATATTCTGAGCACTTGTTGGCTGATTTTCCTTCACTCCAACATATCCCAAACCATCTCAATTGGGTTGAGGTTGGCTGATTGTGGAGGCCAGGTCATCTGATGCAGCACTCCATTACTCTCCTTCTTGGTCAAATAGCCCTTACACAGCCTGGAGGTGTGTTGGGTCATTGTCCTGAGAAAAACAAATGATAGTCCCACTAAGCGCAAACCAGATGGGATGGCGTATCACTGCAGAATGCTGTGGTAGCCATGCTGGTTAAGTGTGCCTTGAACTCTATATAAATCACTGACAGTGTCACCAGCAAAGCACCCTCACACCCTCACACCATCACACCTCCTCCTTCATGCTTCACGGTGGGAACCACACATGCAGAGATCTTCTGTTCACCTACTCTGCGTTTCACAAAGACACGGCGGTTGGAACCAAAAATCTCAAATTTGGACTCATCAGCCCAAGCAAGTCTCTTCTTCTTATTGGTGTCATTTAGTAGTGGTTTCTTTGCAGCAATTCGACCATGAAGGCCTGATTCACAAAGTCTCCTCTGAACAGTTGATGTTGAGATGTGTCTGTTACTGTTTTGCTCTAGGTTTCCCACAGGCCTCACAATACTTGTCTGAAGGTCCCCCAGTACCAGTTGAAAATAATTATGGAAGTATATATGGAGACTGTTTAGTGCCAAAAATAAGGAGGAAATATATATATATATATATATAATGTCCTGATCTTTCTTCTATCTCTCAGATATAGGACAGACACTTCAGAACAAACTCTCTTAGATGTTTTGGGGGACTGTCTGTTGTTCCATGTAGTGAATATGTTATTCAATGCGTTCGTATGGGTAGTAAGGCCCACTTTCTTTTAAATCAGATATTTTTATTGAAAAAGTAAGGCCTTCCGGCTTAGACATAGCTTAGACTGTTATGGGTTATACAGTAGTAGGACAAATTATATTCTCAAACTCTCTCTCTCCCCTTGACTCAGGTGGGATTACCGGTGCCAAGATGACGGAGCGCTATGACTGCCACTACTGTAAGGAATCCCTGTTCGGGAAGAAGTACGTCCTGAGAGAGGAGAACCCATACTGTGTCAAATGCTACGAGAGCCTGTACTCAAACACCTGTGAGGACTGCAAGAAACCCATCGGCTGCAACACCAGGGTAGGAACACACACACACACGTATGCATTGCACAACACATACAAATAGGGATGAACCACTAGCACTGTCTCTCATTTTTTACCTTTCATCCAAGAACATTGTCAAAGCATGATGTGTGATATAAAGACTGAAATTGTCCCTCTGATGCCTCCATAGGACCTTTCCTATAAGGACCGCCACTGGCACGAGGAGTGTTTCCAGTGCTTCCAGTGTAAACGCTCTCTGGTGGACAAGCCCTTCTCCACCAAGGATGACCAGCTGCTCTGCACTGAGTGCTACTCCAATGAGTACTCCTCCAAGTGCCACGAGTGCAAGAAGACCATCATGCCTGGTGAGAACCTACACTCATCTAATCTACATATAGTAAACACACACACACACACACACACACACACACACACAGGCATTTGCATGCACACGGACGTGCACACACGGACGTGCACACAGGCATGTACACAGACTAATCTTGGACTATCACAACGTACACAAACCTTCATAATGGTTGCAAACACAATTTAGTAGTAGTGCCAGTAGTAGTAGTACCAGTAGTAGTAGTAGTAGTAGTAGTAGTAGTAGTAGTAGTAGTAGTACCAGTAGTAGCACCAATGGTAGTAGTAGTGGTGGTAGTAGATAGTTTTGGATGATTCTAACTAATCTACGTCTTTAAATATCATAATTTCCATAATTCCTTGGGATGGTGCTTCTCTCAGATAAACAGACAGACAGTCAGTGTAACTCTACTCTGGTGAGGTCTGGGGGGCAGCAGAGCAGAAACACTGAATGTACTGTAGATACTGAATACATTTGCTCCAGATTTCCTTGAACACAACAATGCCCCTCTGTCCCCACTGTGTTTGTATACAAAGACCGAGAGATTGAAAAACAGCTTCTATCTCAAAGCCATTACACTGCTAAACAGCAATCACTAACTCAGAGAGGCTGCTACCTACATTGAGACCCAATCACTGGACACTTTAATAAATGGATCACTAGTCACTTTAAACAATGCCACTTTAATAATGTTTACATAGCTTACATACTCATATCACATACATGTATTTTATACCATCTACTGCACCTTGCCTATGCCGCTCGGTCATCGCTCATCCATATACTTATGTACATATTCTCATTCACCCCTTTAGATTTGTGTGTATTAGGTTGTTGTTGGGGAATTGTTAGATTACTTTTTTGATTATTTCACCTTTATTTAACCAGGTAGGCTAGTTGAGAACAAGTTCTCATTTACAACTGCGACCTGGCCAAGATAAAGCAAAGCAGTTCGACACAAACAACAACACAGAGTTACACATGGAATGAACCAACATACAGTCAATAACACAATTGAAAAAAAGTCTATATACAGTGTGTGTAAATGAGGTTAAATAAGGGAGGTAAGGCAATAAATAGGCTATAGTGGCAAAATAATTACAATTTAGCAATTAAACACTGGAGTGATAGATGTGCAGAAGATGAATGAAGTAGTAATACTGGGGTGCAAAGGAGCAAAAATAAATAACAGTATCGGGATGAGGTAGTTGGATGGGCTATTTACAGATGGGCTATGTACAGGTGCAGTGATCTGTGAGCTGTTCTGACAGCTGGTGCTTAAAGTTAGTGAGGGAAATATGAGTCTCCAGCTTCAGTGATTTTTGCAATTTGTTCCAGTCATTGGCAGCAGAGAACTGGAAGGAAAGGCAGCCAAAGAGGAGTTTGCGTTGGGGGTGACCAGTGAAATATACCTACTGGAGCGTATGCTTCGGGTGGGTGCTGCTATGGTGACCAGTGAGCTGAGATAAGGCAGGGCTTTACCGAGCAAAGACTTATAGATGACCTGGAGCCAGTGGGATGGCGCTGAATATGTAGCGAGGGCCAGCCGACGAGAGCATACAGGTCGCAGTGGTGGGTTGTATTTGGGGCTTTGGTGACAAAACGGATGGCACTGTGATAAACTGCTTCCAATTTGCTGAGTAGAGTGTTGGAGGCTATTTTGTAAATGACATCGCCGAAGTCAAGGATCAGCAGGATAGTCAGTTTTACTAGGGTATGTTTGGCAGCTTTGTTGTGTAATAGGAAGCCGATTCTGGATTTAATTTTGGATTGGAGATGCTTAACGTGAGTCTGAAAGGAGAGTTTACAGTCTAACCAGACACCTAGGTATTTGTAGTTGTCTACATATTCTAAGTCAGAACCATCCAGAGTAGTGATGCTGGACGGACGGGCAGGTGCGGGCAGCGATCGGTTGAAGACCATGCATTTAGTTTTACGAGCATTTAAGAGCAGTTGGAGGCCACGGAAGGAGAGTTGTATGGCATTGAAGCTCGCCTGGAGGGTTGTTAACACAGTGTCCAAAGAAAGGCCAGATGTATACAGTATGGTGTCGTCTGCGTAGAGGTGGATCAGAGTCACCAGCAGCAAGAGCGACATCATTGATGTATACAGAGAAAAGAGTCGGCCCGAGAATTGAAACCTGTGGCACCCCCATAAAGACTGCCAGAGGTCCGGACAACAGGCCCTCCAATTTGACACACTGAACTCTGTCTGAGAAGTAGTTGGTGAACCAGGCGAGGCAGTCATTTGAGAAACCAAGGCTGTTGAGTCTGTCGATAAGAATGTGGTGATTGACAGAGTCGAAAGCCTTGACCAGGTCGATAAATACAGCTGCACAGTATTGTCTCTTATCGATGGCGGTTATGATATCGTTTAAGACCTTTAGGACTTGTTAGATATTACAGCACTGTCAGAACTAGAAGCATAAGAATGTTGCTACACTCACATTAACATCTGCTAACCATATGTGTGACCAAAACAATTCAAATTTAATACATTTTTTAAAACCCAGGAAGTATTTTAGAGAGCAGCTCTGAGGGGGTAGACAATGAGGGACTGTGTATTACCCAAGGACTGAGTAGCATGTTTGTCCTCTTTCGCACTCTCCATTCTCTATACTTCTTAATTCCTTTACCCACCCATCCATCCCTCCTTCCTCGACTTTCCCCTCCCTCCCTCTCCCTCCCCTTCGTGCAGGCTCCAGGAAGATGGAGCATAAGGGTAACAGCTGGCATGAGACCTGCTTCACCTGCCAGCGTTGCCAGCAGCCCATCGGCACCAAGAGCTTCATCCCCAAGGAGAACCACAACTTCTGTGTGCCCTGCTACGAGAAACAGTTTGCCATGCAGTGTGTGCACTGCAAGAAGGTAGGTCTAAGGTCATAACCTTAGTGTAAATACTGTAGTATCTCTTCCTCCCTTTTTCTGTCCTCTAAAGTGGCGTATACATCAGAGAGATAGAAAACAGGGCTCTTTCTACAACTACTGAAAGACTGGCTGTGAATCTGGCAGGCCAAGACTCGAGCAAGAACGAGTAGAACTTTATATGTACACAAACGTCATCGGCATCCATTCATGTGGCAATTTATTGAATGGATCGCTTAACCGCTACAATCTGGTATCTGTTGGTGCCTGGTTTGTAGCACTTGGTTGGTGTGTATGTGCTTACTTGTGTGCAGTCACATTTGACCTAACTCTCTCTCTATAATAGCCCATCACTACTGGCGGGGTGACCTATCGCGACCAGCCCTGGCATAAGGACTGCTTCTTGTGCACCGGCTGCAAGCAGCAGCTGTCTGGCCAGCGCTTCACCTCCCGTGACGACTTTGCCTACTGCCTCAACTGTTTCTGCAACCTGTATGCCAAGAAGTGTACTTCCTGCACCACCCCCATCAGCGGTAAACTATCTATCCATCTGGGTGTGTTGCAGATACACATCTTCTGCTCAGGTCATGCACTGATTATCAGATCTTTACAACACGTGGAATAGTGCTTAGTGTATCAGGAACTTAAGGGAACATGATAGAACGATCCGATAATCTGTGCAGACCTGCGATGAAATTGTGTACCCGTCTCTAACAGAATGAGTCAGTCAGCCAGTTAGATACTCACTTTTAAATCAGTTCTAACTTGTAATCAGGAAGTCATTCACTTACTCACCCCATCACGCTGTACACTGTGGCCCTGTTTGAATCCCTACTAAAGTTCTCCACCTTTCCTTCTTCCCCAATCACTGATCTGTGTAATTGGATAAGAGAAAGCAAGGTAAAGTATAACTGCTCTATGGTTCCCTGCATTTATGTTTTAGGATGCAGACACATCCTTCACCTTTTGATAACAGTATGTGTTCATCTCTCCCTGTCTCGCAGGTCTGGGTGGCAGTAAGTACATCTCCTTTGAAGAGCGTCAGTGGCACAACGACTGCTTCAACTGTAAGAAGTGCGCCGTCTCCCTGGTGGGCCGGGGTTTCCTCACCGAGCGTGACGACATCCTGTGCCCCGAGTGTGGCAAAGACATCTGATTGGCAGGCAGCGAGTGGCCGACACGTCTGATTGGATAGTAGCGAAACAACCAGGAAGTAACAACGGCCTATCAGAGCACAACTGTATATATATACACACACAGTTGAAGTCGGAAGTTTACATACATCTTAGCCTAATACATTTAAACTAAATCCTAGTAAAGATTCCCTGTCTTAGGTCAGTTAGGATCACCGCTTTATTTTAATAATGTGAAATGTCAGACTAATGGTAGAGAGAATGATTTATTTCAGCTTTAATTTATTTCATCACATTCCTAGTGCTTCAGAAGATTACATACACTCAATTAGTATTTGGTAGCATTGCCTTTAAATTGTTTAACTTGGGTCAAACAATTCGGGTAGCCTTCCACAAGATTCCACAATAAGTTGGGTGAATTTTGGCCCATTCCTCCTGACAGAGCTGGTGTAACTGAGTCAGGTTTGTAGGCTTCCTTGCTCTCAAACGCTTTTTCAGTTCTGCCCACAAATTCAGTTCTGCCACTCCAATACCCAATATGCTTAGGGTCATTGTACATTTAGAAGACCCATTTGCGACCAAGCTTTAACTTCCTGACTGATGTCTTGAGACGTTGCTTCAATATATCCACATAATTTTCCTACCTCATGACACCATCTATTTTGTGAAGGGCACCAGTCCCTCTTGCAGCAAAGCTGTCACCCCCGTGCTTCGCAGTTGGGATGGTGTTCTTCAGCTTGCAAGCCTCCCCGTTTTTCCTCCAAACATAGCAATGGTCATTATGGCCAAACAGTTCTATTTTTGTTTCATCAGACCAGAGGACATTTCTCCAAAATGTACGATCTTTGTCCCCATGTGCAGTTGCAAACCGTATTCTGGCTTTTTTATGGCAGTTTGGAGCAGTGGCTTCTTCTTTGCTGAACGGCCTTTCAGGTTATGTCGATATAGGACTCATTTTACTGTGGATATAGATACTTTTGTACCTGTTTCCTCCAGCATCTTCACAAGGTCCTTTGTTGTTGTTCTTGGATTGATTTGCACTTTTCGCACCACAGTAAGTTCATCTCTAGGAGACGGAACACGTCTCCTTCCTGAGCGGTATGACAGCTGTGTGGTCCCATGGTATTTATACTTGCGTACTATAGTTTGTACAGATAAACATGGTACTTTCAGGCATTTGGAAATTGCTCCCAAGGATGAACCAGACTTGTGGAGGTCTACATTCTTTTTCTGATGTCTTGGCTGATTTCTTTTAATTTCCCCATGATGTCAAGCAAAGAGGCACTGAGTTTGAAGGTAGGCCTTGAAATACATCCACAGGAACACGTCCAATTGACTCAAATGATGTCAATTAGCCTATCAGAAGCTTCTAAAGACATGACATAATTTTATGGGATTTTCTAAACTGTTTAAAGGCACAGTCAACTTAGTGTATGTAAACTTCTGACCCAATGGAATTGTGATACAGTGAATTGTAAGTGAAATAATCTGTAAACAATTGTTGGAAAAATTTGTGTCATGGACAAAGTAGATGTCCTAACCGACTTGCCAAAACTATAATTTGTTGACAAGAAATTTGTGGAGTAGTTGAAAAATTTGTTTTAATGACTCCAACCTAAGTGTATGTAAACTTCCGACTTCAACTGTATATATATATATATATATATGACATACGAACACAAGATACTGGTCGCGTTCCCCTTCTCAGACGTCGCATGCCTCAACCAATGATTGGGTGCCACGTCATCGACTGGGCAGTCCGGCATCCGATTGCCTAAACATCATGTGGTTAGCTAATACGTAAAATACCTATCCGGGCGTTGCAAGATCTTGCATGCATCAGCAACGCCTGGGCAGAGGAACACACCCGTTATTAGGCTACTAACCCCATATATACTATACGAGTTCAAAAATATACATTACAATGTTTTTTGGAGTGCAACAGCAAATAATGCTTTCTGCATGCCCTGGCTTGATACATCACATAGTTTGAGGTTTTACACATGAATGTCTGCTTTCATAATTATAAAGATTCAAATATTCAGAGTTGATGTATTTAAAGGAATATTTCACCTGAACTACACAATTATTGCAGTCATTGTGTAATTTGGGTGTCAAATACCTATAAGATTTTAAAGGCTGTCTATCTACTGGTGTGTATGAGGGAGCATAAGTCCCAAAGTTGTGAAAATGTTAACCAACTCAAAGAAACAGGTTTACCGGGCATTTACACTGGTGCAAAGTTTGTAATGTTATTCAGATGGGAATAAAACAAAAGCTACAACTAAAAGAAATAAAAACATTAACCAAAGTGTAAATAATGACAGTTTGGTTTTAAATCTCTGTTTATTATCACCCCCAACACATATACATTTGACTGACACTGGTGCAAATGCTTGGTAACCATGAGCCATGCCTATTAAGGTGAGAGCCAACAGACATGTATCTTATCAGTCATTTTCCAAGGGCTCTGACAGGAAGTCAGTGTCTGAAGTCCAAATAAAGAAGTATAAAAATACACCAACTGCTGTACACCTTGTATGACTAAGGAAGTGACATGAAGTTAAGTGTTTCCTCTAGGATTTTTTTGAGCTGCGGTGGCAGAGTTAGAGTTTGGGGTCCAACAAGGGGCAGTGGATGGGCACTTCCCATAATCTACATTATAGGAATGTAGTGACGGCTAAATACATTTGGTGAAAAGCTGAACAATGCCATTGAGGTGGTACAAGTTGCCCCTAACTGCTGGTCCTGGGTCAGGTATGCTTTGATGCCTTAATGGTTAAGAGTAGGATTCAAGGTTGGCTAATCTGATCCTAGACCAGGAGCAAAGTCTTTCTCAGGCACTTGCAAATCATGCAGGACTGAGTCTCTGGCACCATCTAGGGGTTCACTTCCATTTAATTCAAATGCACCCCCACTCAAGGCAAGGCACACTAGCTAAACATCCCATTATAAATGCAAGTGTCACAGTACCAATACAATAAATCTGGAATCCTTAAATGGTGAAACAGCAAAGAAGTTCCTGCAAACAACAAAACACAGCCCCCCCAATATGTACTGCAATGAGTTTTACAATGACGATGCACCTCACCAACAATAACGGTGGTGGGGCGGCCAGTGGCAATGTTTCCCCCTACTGAGGATTCCATCTAAATCAGGATCAAAACCCAGAGAAATCCCTTACCCGTCATGCCCCACTGTGGATTTGGTACGGCCACACAGACGTACGAAGATGCATAACAACTTAGCATAGTTTTCCTATTAAGTTAAACACCATCAACCTCCTCAACTCAAGCTCTAACAGCACTGGAAGGCTGAACTCTAACTATTCTAAGAGGATTTCAGGTAGGTCACATCACAGAATTATAATGCATAGAGCAGAATTGAGGGTTAAACTGCTTATTCCACAAAATACTTATGAACATAGAAATATTGTGGTGCCACGTCTGCAGTAAGAGTCAGTAAAGTCCCAGGAGCAGAGTACTCACTGTAAGGACACTTGAGGGTCAGGTAAAGGGTCAGAGAGCAGTTCTGGGGTAAGGTAGGTAAATGAGGACTGATGTCACCACCCTAAAAATTTGAGTAGTTCTGTGATTGTCCTGACTCTGGCAGAGAATGCCCCAGTGTGAGGTGGCTCATCACTGCTCTATGGTGGAGTGGTAGGTCTCTCGGTACGGTCCAGGGTCAGGGCCATGTCACTTTCTGGATCTTTTTCTTTTCTTTGAGTTCACCCTGAGGAGACAGAGACAATCACCGACAACATTCACAGATCTGCTTCACTAATAACATCAACATTCCCAAACCTCTCCAAGTCAGTCAAATAGCCCATGAAAGCAGTCACCAACCCTGGTTCTGGAGAGCTACTGAATGTGAAAGCATTTGGTCCAGTGCAACTGTAAAAAACCTGTTTCATCTAAATCGTCAGGGCCCTGATTATTATATATAAACCGGGTGGTTTGAGCACTAAATGCTGATTGGATAAGAGCAGTGGTAAAGCAGATTGTATACGACGGGTATACAAAAATGTATCTGTACTGTTCTAATTACATTGGTAACCAGTTTATAATAGCAATAAGGCACCTCGGGGGTTTGTGGTATTTAGCCAATATCCAGACACTCCACATTGCATCGTGCATAAGAACAGCCCTTAGCCAAGGTATATTGGCCATATACCACACCTCCTCGGGCCTTATTGCTTAAGTATACCATTAGCTGACTGCATTGTTTTGGTCGGAACTAAATCCTGCAGCTCTCCAGGACCACGGTTGGTGACCAGAAAATCATCTTTAGAAAAATATTTTGCATAGACCAGTAGATACTGAGGTTTCATACCGAGCTGTCTGCCTCCCGTTTGAGATTAACTGACTTGGGGGAGGAGGGGGGGCTCCCCAGACCCTTATTCTCAGTGGGACTCCTATGGGGGCCTCCCGGGCTGTGGGAAGACGAGGGGGTAGGGGTGGTGCTGGACAGCTTGCGTATGGGGCTGAAGAGGTTCATGGAGGGAGGGGGCTTGATTCTGTCTGTCATGCCAGACCCCGAGGTCTGACCCTCTGGCTTTTTCAGTCTGACGGGGCCACTTTTAGAGGAGCTGCCATCGAACACGATCAGAGGCCTCTTCCTGTTGTGGTCGTCACTGAAGCTGTAAGACAAAACAGGACACTGACTGAGGCTACAGTAGGAGTAAGGCAATTCCACAGTAAGGCAATCCCACAGTAACTCAGATTTATCCACTTCAAAATGTATGCCCATCAAAAAAACAAACATTGAATTCAAAGTTTAACAAACCCATACATCTCTATGCACAAGACTACTTTAAACAACGTACACAGTAAAAACAAACATCACCATTAGATTTACCATGTTACTAAACTTGATCTGCACAGTTCCACCTGTAAATGGGGTTTTGCGAAGCATAGTCCTCGTGCCTAGAGTTGTATGGTTTGTTAACCTTTGAAATCAATGTTTTTTTGTTTGGTATCTGTGGCCATCAAACTGCAGAGAGACATTCTTTAAAATCAGGCTGATTTCCTCAACAACTAAGAGTTGGTCCAGTAGCTACCATGTTTAGCAGCATGAAGCACACCCATGCACAAATACTCTGAGCAAAGTCTTGCATCACGCTCATCTCAATATGTACGGTTCTCAAATCTCCTTGTTCGAACGCTGAGTTTACCTTTAAATAAAGTCTGACTCAGCGGTATTTTTGTATTGTCAATGTAACAGAGTTAAAGGAAAAGTTATTTTTTTTACAACCAAATCTCTATTTTTGATGTAAATGGCATGTTATAGATAGGTCCAGACACCTTGGTGATTTCACATTTTAGAGAAACATATCCTCACCCCACCTATGAGACTGTCCGCTGGCTGTGCTCTGTCGCGCTCGAGTCTGCTCCATCCTCTTTCCCCAGCGGTTGTTTGGCAGCGCTCTCTGCGGGAGGGGGATGACGTGCCGGAGGTAGAGAGCAGTGAGCTGGTCGCGGCTCCCATCGTATCCACTGGTTATCTTTTTCTGTCCAGGACAGGGGCCAAAACACGTGTTAGCTAGAGCCTCGTTAAAACCACTAGTTGACACTCATGAACTAGAGCAGGACCTAGCAAGCTGTTCAATAACACAAGTTTTACTACAGTGTGCTCTTAAGCAATAAGGCACCTCAGGGGTTTGTGGCCTATGGTCAATATACCACAGCTAAGGGCTGTTCTTATGCACAACGCAGAGTGCCTGGATAAAGCCCTTAGCCGTGGTATATTGGCCATACACCACAAACCCTTATTACTATTATAAACTGGCTACCAACATAATTAGAGCAGCAAAAATAAATGTGTCATACCCATGGTATACGGTCTGATATACCACAGCTGTCAGCCAGTCAGCAGTCAGGGCTCGAAACACCCAGTTTATAATGAATACACCCCAGGTACTCCTTCATTTCATTTGACGCATGCGCAAAAAACATAAATAAACTAAAACACGCCTGACTCTAAACAAACCATGATCCACGCATTTTAAAGCTGGTTTAATAATATTTTCCTGACGATATTTCCAACATGGCCTCTTTAGTGTTCTGACGCTGGTGCAAATAACTAGCTAAATCAGCGGACCATTTTGGCTACAATACAAGCTGGCTGACGTTAACTACCGGTGGCTAGCTAGCTGACTGGCTAATGTTAGCTAGCTGGGACCTAGCTGACTAGCGCAAAATCAACCCTCTCCTTGTTCAAATTCAGCCCTGATTCGTCTCTTACCTCATTCAGAACCAACTGGATAAACTCCTGAGACAGGAGCTCGGGGTGTAGTAAGAGATCTGCGTTAGAAGCTCCTCTATCCTGAGATGTGTCTTTCCCTTCACGTCCCATGTTGGTGGAGCGCGCCATCTTTGCCCTCTCCCCCCAGCATCCTCTACGTCTGGTTGTGACGTATTTCAGCTGTCCAATCAATCAGATACATAATCATAGTAGGGCTCAAATGGGCTACGTCTCAATCAATAATAATAGCTTCCTCTCCTTGTGTCTATGTATCATTGACTTTAAGTAAGCCGGTGATACACTTAATGTAAATACTTTATTTTCATGTTGCATAAAAAGGATCTCTAGGGATGTTTTCTCTGTCAGTTCTTGCAGCTCAGTGTGCTGAGACAATGAAGCAACCTTTGCTTGTCCCTTAGATCTAAAGCCTGTTTTGTGATATATTTAGGTCTTGCCTAAGGTTATTATGAGATAGGGTAAGGCAAACTTATGCTAGATCTGTGTCTAAAGGTCACTTCTACCTGGGCATCGATGTGTACATCTACTACATGGTGTGTACATAGTACACATCTTTCTTCGTTCATTCAAGCAGTAGAATTGAGATAATCACACCTTACGCAAAGTGTATGAGTTGACATGGTGTGCCCTAGATTTGAACTTCTCTCAGTAAACTGTTTAACCACGGTACATATGGAGATGCATTACCTACAGCATAGACTGTGTGTTCTGCTGTGGAAGATATGGGTCTTACACACATAAATGCACTCAACAACCGACAATCAATAGAGGTCTTTAGTATCCCAGCAACACAGCCATTGTATTGACATTGTAGAGGCAGGGGATGGCTGTACGTGGTTTGTGTTCGACAACATGGTCTACCTTTGTCAACCAGCATGCCCAACATATATTTTAGTTCCAGTATTAGGTTTATGGTACAATGCTAGCCTATTACAGTGTATGTAGACAACTTACAAGGGTTATAACTGTGTTTAACATGATTTGTTATCTTTCATTTCTACTCAGTCTATAGGCTACATATGCATAGTTGATGACATCAACACACCTGTTAATTGGATTGTTAGTTCATTCAATTAATCAATTATTCATTCACAGAAACACTTTTTTATACTGATCAACATTTCTTTACAATTTTATCCAACATTTTCATTTACATACAGTATAATTAGACATATACAACAACCATCTGGGTAAACGATCACCAACAGTACTCAGCCAATTATACAAACACCATGGAAACGGTTAAATAGAAAACTGTTCCCAGTTGTACATCATTTCTCATCGGGTCTTTTTTTAGGAGAAGGGAAATAAAGACAGTCACACAAAGACTTTTGAGTGCCTCTGTTCATGGCTGTCCAGTGTCCACAGCACTTTAGACAAAACACAAGAATGTCACCACTATTGCGCCAATGCAAATAATTTGTTAAAAGACAGCAACGTTTCAGCAGCAACCCGTCTATACTGCTGAAATGTTCATGTCTTAACAAATCGTATAGGGTATAGCAGGTCCTTTAGACCAGTGGAGCACCCTGTAGCTTCAAGACCAGAGTTGGTGACTACTGCTTTCCACGGTTACCATGGCGTGTCCTCAGAGTGACCGTTAGTTCCATACAGCTGACTGGGTCTCACTGCACACGTAGATGTTACTGTCACACATCCGACTAGGTCTCACTGCACACATAGATGTTACTGTCACACAGCCAACTGGGTCTCACTGCACATGTAGATGTTACTGTCACACAGCCGACTGGGTCTCACTGCACACGTAGATGTTACTGGGTCTCACCCTCCTGTGGCTCCGGCCCGGCACCCTGGGACACAGCCTGCAGCTCTTGGGCATGAACTCCAGACACGCCTCCCGGAACTTCCTGATCCTCCAGCAGTAGATGACTGGGTTAAACACGGTCTTCAGATAGCTGAGCCACAGAGCCCCCACACTGACCGGATAGAAGGCAGGGCTGAAGTAGAACCTCCGGCTGAACACGGCCAGCAAACTGACCACTGTGTGGGGCAGCCAGCACACAGAGAAGCCGATGAAGAGGATGAGGATGGTGGTGAAGGCCCGCGTCTTGAAGCTCATGTCCACATTGACCTGCGGGGGACGTTGCAGGCCAGTCAGGCCCAGCTTGCTGACCTGGTTGAGGACCGGGAGGCTGGCCTGGTCGGAGGTGTGGTTGTGGATGCGCAGGGCGTTGCGGCGGACCGTGTTGAGGATGCACAGGTAGGAGTAGAGCATGATGCCGAACGGCACAAAGAATACCGCCACTGCCAGCAGCACTGTGTAGCAGCGGTCGGCCAGCGACTCACTGTAGCCCAGCACGCACTGTGGCGCCCAGGCCCCCCCAATGCCCGTCACACCCGCCGCGCCCGCCCGCCAGCCAATCACAGACGGGAGCGCCACGCAGAGGGACAGCGCCCAGGAAGCGCCGATGAGTAGCTTAGCACGGTGTGGCGTCAGCTTGTCCTGCCGCTGGACGATGATGAGGAAACGGTCTACGCTGATGATGAGGAGGATGGACACGCCCTCCAGAACAAAGAGCCAATAGAGCATGACGGAAGCACGGCAGAACCCGCCCCCGAAGCGCCAGTCGGCGGTAGCCACGGTGACGGCGGTGAAGGGCATGCAGAGCAGCGAGAGCATGATGTCAGAGAATGCCAGCGTAGCGAGGAGCAGGTTGATGGCAGAACGCATGGCGGGCTTCTGGTAGACGATCAGACACACGATGGCGTTGCCCAGGAAACCGATGGCGATCATGAAGATCATGATAGCGGCCAGCATCACACGTAGGGTGACAGGCATGAGGGGACTAGTAGTCCCAACCCCTGGCGGCGGAGGCGGCGGTGGTGAAATCACCACCCCTTCCTCTTCTTCCAGCTCCATCAGGGGGGCACACCTAGCCAGCAGGCTGCCGTTGCAAAACGCCATGGCGATGGTTATCAGGCTAACAGTCAGTTCCACCCTGGATACACATCATTTTTCTTTAGTCTAAAGTTGTGTTGTCAAAGCTTCCTTGGTCAGTCACACGTCCTGGTCTCCTCATTCATGGCCAGGTCTGAAACAGAAGCAACATTTTACATGTCAAATACATGCTTGAACAAAAGCTGCATCCTAGAAACATTTGAGTGCAACATAGTTCCTTGAGAACAAAACAGACTGGACAGAAGGATTGCATATCCACTGATCATCAACATCCAGAAGGTCATCTAGTGAGGCCAACGTTCGCTATGGTGTTTTGTCCATGTGAATTTCTAGTAGTACTACGGGCTGTGGACAAGTAACTGAAGTCCATACTTGTAGCGTTAGAGTTGTTGTTGTTTTCTACACCGGGGAAGCCCACACAAACAGGAGGGAAGCTAGTGGTTGGCTGGGAGCGAGGGTATGGCTCATCAGCTTGTCACAGACACTGGGGTCTCTGAATCAAATTCACACTTTGAACAGATAATAACCAGAGCAGAGGAGAGATGGATCAGATTTAGTGGAGGAGTGGAGGGGGAATGACTTGCCTGTGCCTCTGACGCTTATAAACTGTTATATAACCCAGAGGTTGGGCGGCGCACTTCCACACCCAGGCAGTCACCAGTTTTATGAGCGAGGGGGGCAGGACCGAGTTTGGGAAGCGCTGCATCACACACACACAGACCTTGTTCGCGAGGCAAAATCTCATCCGCTGGGGCAGCTCCACTACAGAATGTAATCCAGATGAAAGAGAATAGCTCACTCACAGGACACAGCTGTTGCCATGGTTGCAACCCCTTCTCTCTCTCCGGGGGTGGGGTGGAGGGATGGGGAATACTGTGGCTTTAAGCACCATCATGATGCACCTAGTGGTTCCTTTAACCCTGTAAATGAGCCCTTCTCAACACAGTGCTTCCCCCAGCTACACAGCTCTGACAGGCAGGTGACGACCTGGAAGAGGGCCACTGTCTCAACATTATGGATCTCATCAACCAATCTATATGGAGGTTGTGTGTGTGGATGCTTTTGTGCTTTAAGCTTTAGAGAATTGATATTTCTGCCTCAAGCTTTACAAAGGAACATTCTAGATTAATGATCCCTGCTGTGGATTCATGTACAAGACCTTGCGTCAAAAGTGTTACTGATCGTTGCTGAGGCAACCAGGTCATCACATCCATGGTAACAAGGCAACCCCCCCCCCCCCCCTTCAACCCCATCCCCATCTCTCTGCTCCCTGCAAATGTCTGTGACATTACATTGTCTGTCTGTGAGTGGGGCTGTTGCGACCCACATATCAAACCGGCACTTCCACACTCACTAACTAGTCCATTTCCTCCAGTGTTGGAGTAAAATGACTCTGGTATAAATACATGAGATAGGAACGAGAAGAGCCTGTTCTGAAGAAACATAGCTATGCTGCTACCAGGCTGCCTCCCCCATCTCCCCATCCCTCCATCTCACATTGGATGAAATCACCCACTTCTGTGCACGCACATAGTCCCGATGGAGAGAATAAATGAGGCAATGTCACAGACAGATGAAAGAGAGGGAAAAACGGAGAGAGAGAGCGAGAGAGGGAGGGGGTGAGAGAGACAGCAGTGCATTCTCACAGTTGATTTTGCTCCTCAAGAGCTCTTTATTTGTTCAGAGATGGAAAGGTGGTACTTTAGATTTTTATATTTATTTATTTTTATTTAACCTTTATTTATACAGGGAATCCAAATTGGGACCAGGGTCTCTTTTTCAATAGTGCCCTGTGTTACAACAATCAACAATCGCATCAGCTTAAATGGATAAAGTTGCATACAGAGCAGAAATTCTTTATAGAGTAAAATGTATTAGATTTTACAAGTTCACTCCACAATGAACAGGTCCTGTATTAAAGACTTAAAGTGACATATACCAAGACGTCAAGCTCTAATGCATCCCACTGGGCACACACTGGTTGAATCAACGTTGTTTCCACGTCATTTCAATGACATAACGTTGAACCAATGTGGAATAGATATTGAATTGATGTGCCCAGTGAGGGATACTTCCTTCCTTTGAGTAATCACTGATATAAAGTGCATGGATAGGTGTAAAGTTTCTAATGGAAACTTTGCTTTTATCAATCCACTTGTGTTAGATCAGTGATTACTTCAAGGCAGGGAGGAAGGAATGATGGATGGATTTAAAGGACAGTTGAACTCTTGATATGTGCAGTTCATTTGTACCAGTGTACTCAACACAGGGCCTGGATTGGCACAGAGTATGCTTATGACCAGGAGGATGTCACACAGAGATGACAAGGCCACTGGCTGACTGGCTGGCTGGCTGACTGTCTGGCTGATTGACTGACTGGCTGGCTGGCTGACTGATTGGCTGGCTGACAGACAGACATGCTGGCTGGCTGGCTGGCTGACAGACTGGCTGGCTGACAGACAGACATCCTGGCTGGCTGACTGTCTGGCTGACTGTCTGGCTGACTGGCTGATTGACTGACTGGCTGGCTGGCTGACGGACTGATTGGCTGGATGACGGTGGTATGTGTCATTATTACCTGGCCACAGGTGTGTGATGTCACCTAGTCTGGCTCTCTCTCATGTTTCTCATGGTAATACCTACATTGACTTCAACCAGATTCAATAAAACACTTGTTGTTTTGTTGTTATTTCCTATGATCCAGTGTTAATGCTAAATTGTAATTATTTTCGCCACTATGACCTATTTATTGCCTTCCCTCCATAATCTTACTACATTTGCACACACTGTATATAGGTTTTTCTGTTGTGTTATTGACTGTACGTTTGTTTATCCCATGTGTAACTCTGTGTTGTTGTTTTTGTCGCACTGCTTTGCTTTATCTTGGCCAGGTTGCAGTTGTAAATGAGAACTTGTTCTCAACTGGCCTACCTGGTTAAATAAAGGTTTTTAAAAAATCCTCTATATGCTGCTAGCCTGCACTCCTTCCAGGACCCCAGGAAGAATAGCTATGGCTTATGCAACAGCTAATGGGGATCCAAATAAACTACATCAACAGTCTGAATCTGAGCATCTCAGTACTAGCTACACAATCAATGTGTAGTAAATCTATGGCTGTGTTTTTATACATCCACTGATTGGTGGAGGATACTCACATTGATTCACCCTATCCAATGAGATAACAGAATACTGTTTGGTGTACTTAGACCACTTCAATGCACTCTATCCAATGAGAATGCAGATTACAATTCAGGCAATAGAGAGAGAATAGCCCTCCTCTTCATCAGGTCAATATATGGTTGTTGGGATACACAGACCTGCAATGATTTGAGAGTAGCAGTGTATGTGCTTATGGCGAATTAGTATGTGTTTGAGTCACCAGAAATCTCCTTATTGATACATGGAACCGTTTGTTGCATCCTTTGTGTTGTGAAAACGTCTCACTGATGGGGTCAACAGAGAACATCAATGTCCATTAGAAGACAGTATATCCAGTCAGACATTGTAAGAACCGAGTCAGACTTGAACGAAATGTCTAGGCTATTGTCTGTTCACCTCCCATAACCACATTAATTCATGCAGGTCTGGTAAAATGCATTCTGATCGACATTTCATATTTAAACACCACGCTATCATATGCCCACCGATTTTTTTCTCCCTCATTAATTCTGAATACCTTTATAGCTGATTAAGGATTGTGTTTTGTCAGTTGTCTAATTCGACTGAATTGTGTAATGTAACGAGACTGTTTTGTCATACATTTAGCAAAAATATAGTCTACACAATTATCAAATTGTTCTCCATTCTCGGCGAGTAGAGTAGCACAATGCGCATTGTTTCGAGCGCCATAATTATAATCGAGAAATGGTGCAAAATGACGGATCAAACAGCCTACCTTTGATCACTGCGACTCACAATGCCGTTGATGTTGAGTCTCGGGTGGCTTGTCCAGTTGTCCTAATCCTGTTATCATTACAAGACGTATAGGAAGACGCACTGTCCACGGCAGACACACATTCCATCGCCTCCTTCCATCCAGGATCCACCCCAACCAAACCACTTTGCTTTTCGCAATCGGGAATCAAAACATGTGCTGTGCAGTCGCCTGCTGACGCGCAAGGCGCGGACCGGTCCGCTGGTTTAAAAGTGTTGATTTGAAGAGGAATATCGAGTTGTCGATTAGAATTCTTAATTTAGTTAGTAAGCACACCTTATATTGAAAAACATATCAAAGACGAAATCGAGCAAGTAATTCCAAATGATATAGCCCTTATCATTAAATAACCCTCATTTGCTAACCATCTGAGACTGAATAAAGTGAGAATGAAACTGATCTTCCCACAATGTTCTAGCTCTACATAGACAAAAGTCAAAAGATATAGGCCACTGTCTGTATGGATAAGCAACTCAATTGGGCCTAACACATCTTAAATCACCTCTACAATATATTCGATGTATTCAGTAGCACTATAGCCTAGTCTACATGACGTCAATAATAGCCTGTTCTTTAGACATGCTTACCTACTTAGGGTACCATGTGTAGAACATGTTCATGTCTATTTCAACCATATGCATGGAGATTAGTACCCTGCCTGTGTCACATACACACACGTTATGTGCTTCTATCTTCGTGTGGACCGAAATCCTATTTTCCCTCACCCTAACTTTAACCTGGGAACCTAACCCTAAACCTAACCACTAACCTCTTACCCTTACCCCAACCCCAATTCTGACCCTAACCTTAATTGTAACCCTAAACTTAAAATAGCCTTTGTCCTCATGGGAAAAATGTGGGAAAAATCCCCACGAGGGAGAATTTCCCTTTATTACAATTATTTTGGGGATTTTAGATCCCCACAAGGATAGAATAACCAACACACACACACACACACACACACACACACACACACACACACACACACACATTCATACTGTGGGATACTCAGACAGACAGACGAGAGAACTATAACAATAATAATGTCATTGACATGTAGCAAGACTGTATTACTTCCAGTAGATGGAAGCATTGTCATAGTGTTTACTATATTTGCAGATTCACTCAGGAGCCTCTCACAGTGCAAATGTACGTACACACACACACACACACACACACACACACACACACACACACACACACACACACACACACACACACACACTGTGGGATACTCAGACAGACAGACGAGAGAACTGTAACAATAATAATGCCATTGACATATAGCAAGACTGTATTACTTCCAGTAGATGGAAGCATTGTCATAGTGTTTACTATATTTGCAGATTCACTCAGGAGGCTCTCACAGTGCAAATGTACACACACACACACACACACAAACACACACAATCCAAATGTTCATATTGCAACAGCTCCTCAGACAGAAATTTTGTAGTGTAGATATGTCGTAGCAGAGTAGTCGTGTAACAAGGTGTTGCATGATGCACTGTTTTATTTGTGTGATGTAACTGCCTTCATCTTGTTTGGACCCCAGGAAGAGTAGCTGCTGCCTTGGCAACAGCTAATGGAGATCCTTAATAAATGCAAATACAGTAGGCATCCCATTATGTGTTCTGTATAAAGGTTGTTATATCACCATCTCCCTGTTCACGGAGAAATCTACACTATATCGTCTTGGGATGTAGTTGAGAGATGTAGATACTTTGATGACATACCACAGATCTATGGTATTTCTGAATGACAATCTAGTGTTACTCTGTTTACATGCTCCTGACCTGACCTGACACAGTGATGTAAGCTAGTTGACCATGTCTCTGTCCTCTCCCCTAGCTCTCTCTCTCTCTCTCTCTCTCTCTCAATTCAATTTTCAATTCAATTGACTTTATTGACATGGCAAGTTCATTATTACTTACATTGTCAAAGTATACATATCGAAAAATAAAAATAAAATATATATGTATATATATACAAAATATATATATATTTATATATAAATAAATGGTGGGACCAACAGTAATAATACTAGTAGTAGTGGACAAGGGATCACCATTAACAACAACTACAACAACAATATTAATCAGAACAATACATTAAATTAATGGTAGATGGTCAATCAATGGTCTCTCTCTCTCTCTCTCTCTCTCTCTCTCTCTCTCTCTCTCTCTCGGCCAAAGCAAGTGAAATAGATAATAAACAAAAGGGAAATAAACAATCAGAAATGAACAGTAAACATTACAATCACAGAAGTTTGAAATAATATAGACATTTGAGATGTTATATTATTGGCTATGTACAGCGTTGTAACAATGTGCAAATGTACGAAAGGGAAATTAAATAAACAAATAAGGTTGTACTTACAACGGTGTTTGTGCACCACTGGTTGCCCTTTTCTTGTGTCAACAGGTCACAAATATTGCTGCTGTGTTGGCACACTGTGGTATTTCACCTAATAGACATAGGAGTTTATCAAGATTGGATTTGTTTTCAAGTTCTTTGTGGATCTGTGTAATCTGAGGGAAATACCTTGTGTCTCTAATATGGTCATACATTTGTCAGGAGGCTAGGAAGTGCAGCTCGCTTTCCACCTCATTGTGTGGGCAGTGGCGGCCTCTCTTGATAGCAAGCAGTACATAGTCAAAGCTTTTCTTCATATGGGTTTCGTCACAGTGGTCAGGTATTCTGCTACTGTGTATTCTCTGATTAGAGCCAGACATTCCAGTTTGTTCAGTTTTTCCCAATGTGTAAAGTAATTATCTTTTTGTTTTGTCATGATTTGGTTAGGTCTAATTGTGTTGCTGTCCTGGGGCTCTGTGGGGTCTGTTTGTGTTTCTGAACAGAGTCCCAGTACCAACTGTCTGAGGGGACTCTTCTCCGGTTCATCTCTCTGTAGGTGAGGCCTTAGTTATGGAGAGTTTGAGGAGCCTTTTGGTCCTAGACTTGGCGCTCCGGTACCGCTTGCCGTGCGGTAGCAGAGAAAACAGTCTATAACTTGGGTGATTGGAGTCTCTGACAATTTTTTGGGCTTTCTTCTGACACCACCTATTATATAGGTCCTGGATGGCAGGAAGGTTGGCCCCAGTGATGTACTGTACCATTGGCACTACTCTCTATAGCGCCTTACAGTCAGATATCGAGCAGTTGCCATACCAGGCGGTGATGCAACCGTCAGGATGGGGGCCCATGCCAAATCTTTTCAGTCTCCTGAAATCATTTAGGCAGGTTACCTTCGCTTCCTTGTGCACAGGGACTATGGTGGTCTGCTTAAAACATGTAGATATTACAGACTCAGTCAGGGAGAGGTTGAAAATGTCAGTGAAGACACTAGACAGTTGGTCATCATGCATTGAGTACACGTCCTGGTAATCTATCTGGCCCAGCGGCTTTGTGAACGTTGACCTGTTTAAAGGTTTTGTTCACATCGGCTACCGAGAATGTTATCACACAGTCATCCAGAACAGCTGGTGCTTTCGTGCATGCTTCAGTGTTGCTTGCCTCGAAGCGAGCATAAAAGGCATTTAGCTCGTCTGGTAGGCTCACGTCACTGGGCAGCTCGCGTCTGGGCTTCCCTTTGTAGTCCGTAATAGTTTTCAAACACTGTCACATCCGACGAGCATCAGAGCCGGTGTAGTAGGATTCAATCTTAATCCTGTATTGGTGCTTTGCTTGTTTGATGGCTCTTATAAGCGTTTCTAAGTGTTTATAAGTGTTTCTTATAGGCGTCCGGATTAGTCTCCCGCTCCTTGAAAGCGGCAGCTCTAGCCTTTAGCTCGATGCGTATGTTGCCTGTAATCCATGGCTTTTAGTTGGGATATGTACATACAGTCACTGTGGGGGGGACGTCATCGATGCACTTATTGATGAAGCCGATGACAGAGGTGGTGTATTCCTCAATGCCATTAGATGAATCCCGGAACATATTCCAGTATGTGCCAGCAAAACAGTCCTGTAATGTAGCATCTGCTTCATCTGACCACTTCCGTATTGAGCGAGTCACTGGTACTTCCTGCTTCAGTTTTTGCTTGTAAGCAGGAATCAGGAGGATAGAATTGTGGTCAGATTTGCCAAATGGAGGGCGGGGGGAGCTTTGTACGCATCTCTGTGTGTGGAGTAAAGGTGGTCTATGATTTTTTTCCCTGGTTGCACATGTAACATGCTAGTAAAATTTGGTAAAACTGATTTAAGTTTGCCTGCATTAAAGTCCCCGGCCACTAGGAGCGCCACTTCTGGGTGAGCATTTTGTTCTTTGCTTATGGCCTTATAGAGTTGGTTGACAGCTTTGCTTTGTGGTGGTAAATAGATGGCTATGAATAATACAGATGAGAACTCTCTTGGTAGATAGTGTGGTCGACACCTTATCATAAGGTAATCTACCTCAGGCGAGCAATACCTCAAGACTTCTTTAATATTAGACATCACGCACCAGCTGTTATTGACAAATAGACACACACCCCCACCCCTCGTCTTACCAGAGGTAGCGTATCTGTTCTGCCGGTGCATGGAAAATCCCGCCAGCTCTATATTGTCCGTTTCTTCGTTCAGCCACGTCTCGGTGAAACATAAGATGTTAGGGTTTTTAATGTCCCGTTGGTATGATAATATTAATAATAGGTCATCAATTTTATTTTCTAAAGATTGCACGTTAGCAAGGAGAATGAAAGGAATTGGGAGTTTACTCGCTCACCTCCGGCTTCTCAGAAGGATCCCCGATCTGCGTCCCCTTTTCCGGCGTCTTTTCTTCACGCAAAGGCGTGGATCTGGGCTTGTTCCAGTGAAAGCAGGATATCCTTCTCGTCGGACTCATTAAAGGAAAAAGTTTATTCTAGTCCGCGGTGAGTAATCGCTTTTCTGATGGTCAGAAGTAATTTTTGGTCATAAGAGACGGTAGTAGCAACAAGTTACCTGTGGTGCTGATGTTTAGTCTGAGGTAGGTATAGTTTTTTTGTGTGCTCTAGGGCAACAATGTCTTGGTGGAATTTGTATTTGTGGTCCTGGCAACTGGACCTTTTTTGGAACACCATTATTTTTGTCTTACTGAGATTAACTGTCAGGGCCCAGATCTGTCAGAATCTGTGCAGAAGAACTAGGTTTTTCTGTAGGCCCTCCTTGGGTGTTGTCACACCCTGACCTTAGAAATACTTTTTATGTCTCTGTTTTGGTTTGGTCAGGGCGTGAGTTGGGGTGGGTATTCTATGTTCTATGTTGTGTATTTCTTTGTGTTTGGCCGGGTGTGGTTCTCAATCAGAGGCAGCTGTCTATCGTTGTCTCTGATTGAGAACCATACTTAGGTATCCCTTTTTTCCACCTGTCTTTGTGGGAAGGTGACTTTTGTTTAGGGCACATAGCCTTTAGCTTCATGGTTTGTTTTTGTTATGTTTGTTGTTTTGTTCGGCGTCTTTTTCCAAATAAAGAGAAAATGTACGCTCACCACGCTGCACCTTGGTCCTCTTCTTTAAACAGCCGTGACAGGTGGGAACAGAAGCACCAGATCATCAGAAAACAGTATACATTTGACTTCAGATTCTTGTAGGGTGAGGCTGGGTGCTGCAGACTGTTCTCGCGCCCTTGCCAATTTGTCGATATGAATGTTGAAGAGGGTGGGTCTCAAGCTGCATCCCTGTCTCACCATCTGGCCATGAGGAAAATAAATCGGTGTGGTTTTTTTGGTCAATTTTAACCATCTGCACACTTGTTGTTTGTGTATATGGGTTTTATAATGTCATATGTTTTACCCCAACACCACTTTCCATCAATTCTTATAGCAGACCCTCATGCCAAATTGAGTCTAAAGCTTTTTTGAAATCAACAAAGCATGAGAAGACTTTGCTTTTGGTACGTTTGTTTGTCAATTAGGGTGTGCAGGGTGAATACGTGGTCTGTCATATGGTATTTGGTAAAAAGCCAATTTGGCATTTGCTCAGTACATTGTTTTCACTGAGGAAATGTATGAGTCGGAGGCTAATGATAACGCAGATGACTTTCCCAAGGTTGCTGTTGATGCACATTCCACGGTAGTTATTAAAACTTTTTGGGGATCGAGGGCAGTATTCGGAAGTTTGAATGACTGAGGTGCCCAAAGTAAACTGCCTGTTACTCAGGCCCAGAAAATAGGATATGCATATAATTGGTAGATGTGGATAGAAAACACTCTGACGTTTCCAAAACTGTTAAAATAATGTCTGTGCGTATAACAGAACATATATGGCAGGCAAAAACCTGAGGAAAATCCATCCAGGAAGTGGGATATTTTTGATGTGTGTAGTTTTCAATTGCCTGCCTATACAGTATGTAATGGGTCAGATTGCAGTTCCTATGGCTTCCACTAGATGTCAACAGTCTTTAGACATTGTTTCAGGCTTGTTTTCTGAAAAATGAGGAGAATGAGACCATTTTGTAAGTGGACTATAGAATGAACCAGAGCTGGTTTGAGCGCGTGACCGATCGCGCGCCGTTCTTTGTTTTTTATTTCTATTGAATACGCTATTGTCTGGTTGAAATATTATCGATTATTTAGACAATAGACAACCTGAGGATTAATTATAAACATCGTTTGACATGTTTCAACGAACTTTACCGGTACTATTAGGATGTATTCGTCTGCCTGTTGTGACCGCCTTTGAGCCAGTGGATTACTGAACAAAACGCGCCAACAAA
Organism: Salvelinus fontinalis; assembly: GCF_029448725.1. Classification (NCBI taxonomy): domain Eukaryota; kingdom Metazoa; phylum Chordata; class Actinopteri; order Salmoniformes; family Salmonidae; genus Salvelinus; species Salvelinus fontinalis. Next base: position 3,659,200 of record NC_074687.1, read on the forward strand.
ACTGAGTTTTTGGGACATAAAGAGGGACTTTATGTCACGTTCGTCAAATGAATCGGACCAAGGCGCAGCGTGGTAGGCGTACATTCTTTATTATGATAAGAATGAACACTGAACAAACTAACCAAAATAACAAAACGACACGTGAAGCTATACAAAACGAGTGCTGACAGGCAACTACACATAGACAAGAACCCACGAACACAAAAGGGAAAATGGCTACCTAAATATGATCCCCAATCAGAGACAACAATAAACAGCTGCCTCTGATTGGAAACCATATCAGGCCACCATAGACATACAAAAACCCTAGACAATACAAAAACTAGCATACCCACCCTCGTCACACCCTGACCTAACCAAAATATAAAGAAAGCAGAGATATCTAAGGTCAGAGCGTGACACTTTATCGAACAAAACAAACATTTATTGTGTAACAGGGACTCTTGTGAGTGTAACCAGATGAAGATCATCAAAGGTAAATTATTAATTGTATCGCTATTTCTGACTTTTGTGACTCCTCTGGCTTGACAATGTGTGTATGCTTTTGTAAGCGGACCGCTGTCCTCAGATAATCGCATGGTATGCTTTCGCCGTAAAGCCTTTTTGAAATCTGACACAGGGGCTGGATTAACAAGAAGTTAAGAGTTATTTTGATGTATGACACTTTGTATTTTCATGAATGTTAAATATGACTATTTCTGTCATTTTAATTTGGCGCTCTGCAATTTCACCGGGTGTTGTCGAGGTGTGCCGCTAGCGGGACGCCTATCCCTAAATTCAGGTTGAGTTTGTCTCCACTTTTGTGGATTGGGGTGATCAGTCCTTGGTTCTAAGTATTGGGGAAGATGCGAGAGCTGAGGATGATGTTAAAGTGTTTAACTATAGCCAATCTCTCTCTCTTGGTCTCTCTCGATTCAATTCAATAAAATGTTTCAGTTCAAAGGGTTTTATTGGCATTGGAATCATACGTTTAAATTGCCAAAGCAGGTGAAATAGACAATTTACAAAAGTGAAATAACAATAGAAAATGTACAGTAACATTACACTCACAAAAGTTCCAAAGGAATAGAGACTATCTATCTTTCTCTCTCTCTCTTTCTGTCTTTCTCTCTCACACACACGGACACGCACACACAACCCCCCCCCCCCCCCCCCCCCCCTCCCCCACACTTGCCATGCAGAGCGAGATACCAAGCGGGCATGCATGCTTGTCTAAATTGGCATCGCGCCCACATGTCGAACGTACCCATCAAACGTGTTCCACGCCGTTGGCCGGGCACATGCATTCTGGTCACGTTCCGTGGCACCCACACGGCACGTTACGCTTCTCGCACACTAGTGAGAGGATTAATTTCCCCCGCCATTATTCCACAGATGTTTGCTTAGATTCCTTCCTTCCCTCCTGATGGAGAGAGCTGGATACTTGACATCACTCACCACGAGAGCAAACCGAGTAGGCTAGAGAAGAAAAACAATTAAACACTGAATCTGAATATATTGAAATAATTGAGTATAATTGAGTGTTGTTCTTTTTAAACCCCTTGCTTTACTGGTTTGTCAAGGGTCAACACACTGATGCTGTAGTAGAATGTGGTCAAACCCGGGCCTTGGCCTCTCTAGAGAGATGTGTCCAGAGAGATGTTGGGGGTTTCAGGAGAGACCAGGCACAGCAGCATGCAAACACATGCACACTTGCACACACACACATGAATGCACACACTCACACTTGCACACGCACACACAAATACACACACAAACACACACACACACATCAACATTGAAGCATTACGCTCAAACAACCTCAGCCTTTCAAAGCCAGGGTGAGCCTCTATCTCACATTGAAATTATTTCAAGACCTTCGACCCCCCCCTCCCCTTCTATCCCTCTCTTTTCCATCTTCCTCCAGTCTGTCTGCAGAAGCGAGGATCCATCTTGAGGACTGAGAGGCTCCCTGTGGTGCTGCTAAAACTAGAATGAAAAGCAAACCTATTCTTGCTCTCTTACATCTTACCACTCTCTACCTCCATATATCCTCATCTGTCTCTCCTCTCTCCCTCTCTACCTTTCCCCATATCATCTCCTCTCTTATCTCTCCCTACCACTTTTGATTTAGCCCACAGTGCAGAGCAGGGCAGATCTTGGGAAACCTCCTTCTCCTGTGTAATGGAGGGAGACCATTATAGATTTTTACTTAGCTCTCCTCCCATCTATTGTACTCTTGTGGATGGGGATGGACTTCTGTCTGTGTTTTTTTGTATGACCAGTGTTGCTCTTCCACTTTCTTCTCATGACCGCTGCATTCAACAGATGAGGCAAGATGGTGAAAGCAGACCATGTTGGTAGTCAGACTGCTGCTTCCCTTTGTAGGCATCTCTCCTCAGGGTATGGTGGGCTGGGACTGGACCAGGGAGTCAGACTCTCTCCTCAGGGTATGGTGGGCTGGGGCTGGACCAGGGAGTCAGACTCTCTCCTCAGGGTATGGTGGGCTGGGGCTGGACCAGGGAGTCAGATTCTCTCCTCAGGGTATGGTGGGCTGGGGCTGGACCAGGGAGTCAGACTCTCTCCTCAGGGTATGGTGGGCTGGGGCTGGGGCTGGACCAGGGAGTCAGACTCTCTCCTCAGGGTATGGTGGGCTGGGGCTGGACCAGGGAGTCAGATTCTCTCCTCAGGGTATGGTGGGCTGGGGCTGGGCCAGGGAGTCAGACTCTCTCCTCAGGGTATGGTAGGCTGGGACTGGACCAGGGAGTCAGACTCTCTCCTCAGGGTATGGTGGGCTGGGGCTGGGGCTGGACCAGGGAGTCAGACTCTCTCCTCAGGGTATGGTGGGCTGGGGCTGGACCAGGGAGTCAGACTCTCTCCTCAGGGTATGGTAGGCTGGGACTGGACCAGGGAGTCAGACTCTCTCCTCAGGGTATGGTAGGCTGGGACTGGACCAGGGAGTCAGACTCTCTCCGCAGGGTATGGTGGGCTGGGGCTGGACCAGGGAGTCAGACTCTCTACTCAGGGTATGGTGGGCTGGGGCTGGACCAGGGAGTCAGACTCTCTCCTCAGGGTATGGTAGGCTGGGACTGGACCAGGGAGTCAGACTCTCTCCTCAGGGTATGGTAGGCTGGGACTGGACCAGGGAGTCAGACTCTCTCCTCAGGGTATGGTGGGCTGGGGCTGGACCAGGGAGTCAGACTCTCTCCTCAGGGTATGGTGGGCTGGGGCTGGACCAGGGAGTCAGACTCTCTCCTCAGGGTATGGTGGGCTGGGGCTGGACCAGGGAGTCAGACTCTCTCCTCAGGGTATGGTAGGCTGGGACTGGACCAGGGAGTCAGACTCTCTCCTCAGGGTATGGTGGGCTGGGGCTGGACCAGGGAGTCAGACTCTCTCCTCAGGGTATGGTGGGCTGGGGCTTGGGCTGGACCAGGGAGTCAGACTCTCTCCTCAGGGTATGGTGGGCTGGGGCTGGGGCTGGACCAGGGAGTCAGACTCTCTCCTCAGGGTATGGTGGGCTGGGGCTGGACCAGGGAGTCAGACTCTCTCCTCAGGGTATGGTGGGCTGGGGCTGGGGCTGGACCAGGGAGTCAGACTCTCTCCTCAGGGTATGGTGGGCTGGGGCTGGACCAGGGAGTCAGACTCTCTCCTCAGGGTATGGTGGGCTGGGGCTGGGGCTGGACCAGGGAGTCAGACTCTCTCCTCAGGGTATGGTGGGCTGGGGCTTGGCCAGGGAATTCAGCGGGAGGATCCCTCTGAGGGAGCATTAATGTGTTAATTAGTGCTAGTCTCTGGTGGTAAACCTGCTCTGCAATGTGGAAATAATTAACACCACAGTCCAAGGACTTGCGTGTGTGTGTGTGTGTGCGTGCGTGCGTGCGTGCGCGTGTGTGTGACAGACAAAGTGTCTATATCAGCATACACGCTTTGATATACTGACACAATCAACTGAGTGTCCAAGAAAAGTTCATTGTGAGATGTGTTATAACTGTGTGGTGTAAGGTACTTCTGAGCAAGGATTGTAGAACAATTGCAAACAATTATGGACTGCGGTTATTTAAAAAGTTAATTATGTCCTTACCATGTAACACCAATTAACAACCTCTTTTTCAGTTGTGAATCACTTGCTTCTATACTGTACATAGAATAACAATGCAATGCATTTAATGTAAACACACACACACACACACACACACACACACACACACACACACACACACACACACACACACACACACACACACACACACACACACACACACACACACACACTAGGGTTTGCTCTCGTTTCTTTCTGTGAGAGGGGATAAAACGATAGTGCAATTTAAACAGTGAAATTAAAGGGGTGCTTTCATCTAAGCTGCAAGGATTCTATTGTTTGACGAGTTTGAAAACAAGTTATCTGTAACAAACCGCCCCATGATATACACACACACACCTTCAGATCCCAGCATTGAGATTCAATGAGTGGCCGGCTATATTGTACGCCTGATGAGAGAACCCTTTAAAGGGGCCCTTTCATCCTATAATTCCAGCTTTATCTCCCATCTTTACACCACTAAGCTGCTGCCAGGATCACATTACACATTTGCCTCCATTCCATCACCGGGGCGGGCGGCCGGATGGGGGGAGGCTCTAGGGGTTTACAGTATACGCTGCCCATGCATGATTAGGGTGGACTCTCTCGCTCTCTCTCTCTATCCCTCTCTTTCTTTCGCTCTCTCTCGCTTCTCTCTTTCTCTCTCTCTTCTCTCTTTCTCTCTCTCTTCTCTCTCTCGCTCACACTTTTTCGTTTGCTCTCTTCTCTCCTCTCTGTTCTCTCTCCTTTCACTCCCTCTCTCTTCTCTCTCTTTTTTTCTCTCTCTCGTTCGCGCTCTCTCTCTTTCTCTCTCTTTTCTCTCTCTTTTCTCTCTCTTTTCTCTCTCTTTTCTCTCTCCTCTTTCTCTCTCTCTCCTTTTTCTCTCTCTCCTTTTTCTCTCTCTATCTGTTTTTCTTTCGCTCTCTCTCTTTCTCTCTCTTTTCTTTCTCTCTCTCTTAATTCAATTAACATTTTCAATTTAAGGGCTTTATTGGCATGGGAAACATGTTTACATTGCCAAAGCAAGTGAAATAGCTCTCCCTCTCTCTCTCTTTCTCTCTTTTTTCTCTCTTTCTCTTTCTCTCGCTCTCTCTCTCTCTCTCTCTCATAGGACCATTAATTATTCTGTATATAGTCCGGTCCTATAGAGCTGACCTGCTGACCTGACTGGTTCTGATCCATGATCTGAGGCCTCAGTCAAACAGTCAATTCGTACCTCAGCATTTAAGCCAGAGAGTGGGTTATCTATAACCTAAAGGCCAGAGTTTCCTCTGATCCCTAACAATGTACAGGAGAGAGGGGATACACACAGACATACACACGCGCGCACACATGCAGCAACGCCCGCCCGCCCGCACACACACACACCTCTGTTTTTCAACCTCTCACTCTGTAGAGTCCCCTTCCCACCTTTCTCCATCTCCAAGGCCAAAGTTCCTCTATTCGTCACAGCTGATGAAATAAGTTCAACAACAACATAACAGTGAATAAATTAGTCTGCCTGTGAACCAAGACCTATTTTACTTGCATTGCGTTCCTCTGGTAGGCTACGTGTCCCATTGAAGGCCCTGGGGTAACAATAGGTAACTGTGAGTACCAGTGTACCTACTGAAGATAACTTATTAAACCCTGTGCCCTGGGCCATTTTCCTCAGTCAGGTCCACAGGTTAGACTGACAGCTACTGCAACAGTAGACCTTTCATACACTTATCTTCATTTTCTCTCTCTATCTAAATCCTAAATGACAGTTGAGATATAGTGTGTTTGTGTGTGTTTACCAGAGGGAGGGTGTGGGAGATGTCGACTGTCCTCCTAACTGCCAAACCCATCATCTGACAGATCCTCTTCCATCTCAACTGCTCCTACCACTAAGAGATGGCTCTGGCACGCTGTCATCCATAGACAACCGCTGCCAAGGTGGCCAGACAGCTGGGGTAGCCGACCTCCGCTGGCCACGAGCCATGGAACTGTGGCGCGCACGTGTCAAGAGCGAGCGATAACTAAACGCAAACAAACATCCGGGATGAAACCGACAAAACACAGCAGTCAATAAACATTCTAAAATGCTCATAGGTTTGTCCATTGCAAATCAACCAGCTCTCACGACAGAATTAGACATTCACCCATGTTTCTTAAACGTCAAATTTTTAAGTTGTTCCAAACATCAAATTTCGATGTGTTTAAGGTTCAATTTAGGGATTCATTTCGATTTTTTAAGGTTAGGGTTAAGTTTAGGCATTAACTTTGAATTCTTAAGGTTAGGGTTACATTTAGGCATTAATTCCCGAATTCTTAAGGTTAGGATTAAGTTTAGGCAATAACTCAGGATTCTTAAGGTTAGGCATTAACTCTGAATGGTTAAGGTAAGGGTTAAGGTTTAGGATAGCCTTAAAACAAAAATATGCCCATCAGCCATCCCCGTCAGCGCTCACTTTTTCCCCCTAGTGGTTGTTTTCCACCTCCCGACCAGACATGGATGGACGTCAAATACTGACTTGTATCATGGGGGACCTTCCTACGCGAATGGGATGTAGCCTAGGCTGTGTTTATATGCCTATAGTCTCTAAGACTAACTAGGCTTAGCATTCTCACTATTAGACCAACTAAAATATATAGACTATTTTTTAAGTACAGCATAGCCTACAATACAGCGGGTTATTGAACTCTAGGACTGGGCTAAATCAGAGACCTTACTTAGCCTAATACAAATTCACAATAATCGACCAATGGGCTATAGGCTTTAACAAAATAATAATGGTTGTAGTCCAACTCAAAATGTAGCCTTTTCATGAACAGGCCATTTCGTCTATTTTATTGACAGTCTCTTAACATAAACGGAATGTATAAAAACTATGTTCCCAATCCAAGAAAGCCTAGCAACTATTAAGAGAAATTGAAAAACGTTGTTACAATTAGCCTATTGAAGCATACAGTAACGAATTAGCATATCACAATTTCAGCCTTCCAATTTTATTTATTTAAATGATGAAACTCAAACAACTTCTGAACAAGAATAACCATTTCAGATTCATGTGCACAAAAAACAAAGCGACCAAGCTTTAACTTCCTGACTGATGTCTTAAATGATGTCTCCAGCATCTTCACAAGGTCCTTTTCTGTTGTTCTGGGATTGATTTGCACTTTTCTCACCAAAGTACGTTAATCTCTAGGAGACAGAACACGTCTCCTTCCTAAGCGGTATGACGGCTGCGTGGTCCCATTGTGTTTATACTTGCGTACCATTGTTTGTACAGATGAACATGGTACCTTCAGGCGTTTGGAAATTGCTCCCAAGGATGAACCGGACTTGTGCAGGTCAACAACAACAAAAAATTCTGAGGTCTTGGCTGATTTCTTTTGATTTTCCCATGATGTCAAGCACTGGGTTTTGAAGGTAGGCCTTGAAATAAATCCACAGGTACACCTCCAATTGACTCAAATGATGTCAATTAGCCTATCAGAAGCTTCTAAAGCCATGACATCATTTTATGGAAATGTCCAAGCTGTTTAAAGGCACAGTCAACTTAGTGTATGTAAACTTCTGACCCACTGGAATTGTGATACAGTGATTTGTAAGTGAAATAATCTGTCTGTAAACAATTGTTGGAAAAATGTATTGTGTCATGCACAAAGTAGATGTTTTAACTGACTTGCCAAACCTATAGTTTGTTAACAAGAAATTTGTGGAGTGAAAAGCAAGTTTTAATGACTCCAACTTAAGTGTATGCAAACTTCCGACTTCAACTGTATATAGAGAGTACCAGTCAAAAGTTTGGACACACCTACTCATTCAAGGTTTTTCTTTATTTTTACTATTCCTACATTGTAGAACAGGGGTGTCAAACTCATTCCACGGAGGGCCTAGTGTCTGCAGGTTTTTGTTTTTTCCTTTCAATAAAGCCCTAGACAACCAGGTGTGGGGAGTTCCTAACTAATTAGTGATGTTAATTCATCAATCAAGTATAAGGGAGGAGCGAAAACCCGCAGACACTCGGCCCCCCGTGGAATGAGTTTGACACCTGTGTTGTAGAATAATAGTGAAGACATCAAAACTATGAAATAACACATATGGAGTCATGTAGTAACCAAAAACATGTTAAACAAATCAAAATATATTTTAGATTCTTCAAAGTACCCACCCTTTGCCTTGATGACAGCTTTGCACACTCTTGGCATTCTCTCAACTAGCTTCATTCGGAATGCTTTTCCAACAGTCTTGAAGGAGTTCCCACATATGCTGAGCACTTGTTGGCTGCTTTTCCTTCACTCTGCGGTCCAACTCATCCCAAACCATCTCAATTGGGTTGAGGTCAGGTGATTGTGGAGGCCAGGTCATCTGACATTAGAAATTATTCTTATTTTTTTCTTTAACTAGGCAAGTCAGTTAAGAACAAATTCTTATTTTCAATAACAGCCTAGGAACAATTGGTTAGCTGCCTTGTTCAGGGGCAGAGCAACAGTTTTTAAAATTGTCAGCTCAGGGATTTGATCTTGCAACCTTTTGGTTACAAGTCCAACACTCTAACCACTAGGCTAACCAATACCACTTACCTAGCCTGGAGGTGTGTTGGGTCATTGTCCTGTTGAAAACAAATGATAGTCCCACTAAGCGCAAACAAGATGGGATGGTGTATCGTGGCAGAACGATGTGTTAGCCATGCTGGCTAAGTGTGCCTAGAATTCTAAATAAATCACTGACAGTGTCACCAGCAAAGCACCCCATACCATCACACCTCCTCCTCCATGCTTCACGGTGGAAACCACACATGCGGAGATCATCCGTTCACTAACTCTGCGTCTCACAAAGACATGGCAGTTGGAACCAAAAATCTCAAATTTGGACTCATCCGACCAAAGGACAGATTTCCACCGGTCTAATGTCCATTGGTCGTGTTTCTTGGCCCGAGCAAGTTTCTTCTTGTTATTGTTGTCCTTTAGTATTGGTTTATTTGCACTAATTCAACGCAGTCTCCTCTGAACAGCTGATGTTGAGATGTGTCTGTTCCTTGAACTGTGAAGCATTTATTTGGGCTGCAATCTGAGGTGCAGTTAACTCTAATGAACATATCCTCTGCAGCAGAGGTTACTCTGGGTCTTCCTTTCCTGTGGCGGTCCTCATGAGAGCCAGTTTCATCATTGCGCTTGATGGTTTTTGCGACTGCACTTGAAGAAACTTTCAAAGTTCTTGAAATGTTGCGGACTGACTGACCTTCATGTCTTAAAGTAATGATGGACTGTCATTTCTCTTTGCTTATTTGAGCTGTTCTTGCCATAATATGGACTTGGTCTTTTACCAAATAGGACTATCTTCTGTATACCATCCTTGCCTTGTCACAACACAACTGATTGTCTTAAAAAAAAAATCATTTTAACAAGGCACACCTATTAATTGAAATGCATTCCAGGTGACTACCTCATGAAGCTGGTTGAGAAGAGAACATAGATTGAATGTTCTCTTCTTAGATGGTGCTGACAGATATGTCAACTCTGCTTCTGGCTCCTAAGCAACTTTGCAGTATTTAGTTTTTTTGTGTGCTATTTATTACATTATTCACCTAGGATTTTTCTGTGTTATTACATACAGCCGTAAATAACTTTTGGATATCAGAGCTACGGTAACTCACCAGCATTACGACCAGGAATACGACCAAAGAACGTACTTTGGTGCAAAAAGTGCAAATTAATCCCAGAACAACAGCAAAGGACCATGTGAAGATGCTGGAGGAAAGAGGTACAAAAGTATCTATATCCACAGTAAAACGAGTCTTATATCGACATAACCTGAAAGGCCACTCAGCAAGGAAGAAGCACCTGCTCCAAAACCTCCATAAAAAAGTCCGGACTACGGTTTGCAACTGCACATGGGGACAAAGATTGTACTTTTTGGAGAAATGTCCTCTGTTCTGATGAAACAAAAATAGAACTGTTTGGCCATAATGACCATTGTTATGTTTGGAGGTTAAAGGGAGAGGCTTGCAAGCTGAATAACACCATCCCAACCGTGAAGCACGTGGGTGGCAGTATCATGTTGTGGGGGTGCTTTGCTGCAGGGGGGACTGGTGCACTTCACAAAATAGATGGCATAATGAGGTACGAAAAATATGTGGATATATTGAAGCAACATCTCAAGACATCAGTCAGGAAGTTAAAGCTTGGTCGCAAATGGGTCTTCCAAATGGACAATGACCCCCAAGCATACTTCCAAAGTTGTGGCAAAATGGCTTAAGGGCAACAAAGTCAAGGTATTGGAGTGGCCATCACAATGCCCTAACCTCAATCCTATAGAAGATTTGTGGGCAGAACTGAAAAAGCGTTTGCGAGCAAAGAGGCCTACAAACCTTACTCAGTTACACCAGCTCTGTCAGGAGGAATGGTCCAAAATTCACCCAACTTATTGTGGGAAGCTTGTGGAAGGCTACCTGAAACGTTTGACCCAAGTTAAACAATTTAAAGGCAATGCTACCAAATACTAATTGAGTGTATGTAAACTTCTGAACGACCCTTTTTTTAACACTTTTTTTGGTTACTACATTATTCCATATGTGTTATTTCATCATTTTGATTTCTTCACTATTATTCTACAATGTCGAAAATAGTAAAAATAAAGAAAAACTCTGGAATGAGTAGGTGTGTCCAAACTTTTGACTAGTACTGTATATCTATAATCTCTAAATTATGTTTATGCAAATTGCTATTCTATTCATTTTTTTTGTTCTGTTCTAGAATATTTTGTTCTATTCTGGAATAGGCCTAGGCCTATTATTTTTGTGTAGCCTAAAATAAGCACTTTTCCATGTCTCATGACAGCGTGTAAACCTACTAAAATAAGTAGGCCTATTATAAACGTCTAACATGTCAGTTTAATTCAATGAGGAAGATAGTGAAGTGCATGCTTTTTACCCAGGTTAGAATTGAGCGGCTCAGCAACTTTGGGGCGGCAGGTAGCCTAGTGGTTAGCGTGTTGAACTTGTAACCGAAAGGTTGCAAGATTGAATCACCGAACTGACAAGGTAAAAAGCTGTCGTTCTGCCCCTGAAAAAAGCAGTTAGCCCACTGTTCCTAGGCCGTCATTGAAAATAAGAATGTGTTTTTAACTGACTTGTCTAATTAAATAAAGGTTAAAAAAAAATATCCACTGTGGTATGCCAGATCATCCGCGAAATGTGAATCTTTCACAGGTGGATGGCGCGTTTTGTCCCACGCCAAGAAACAAGTTTAACTTCTCAAAACTAGTCCAAATCGTATATTTACAGAGATCCCAAACAGTCCACGGGCACCATAGCTAGCATGATTGTTAATTCAATAGGCCTGTAACAGCCTATAGGCATAGCAATGTGACCAAAAGCAATTAGGCCTGGTTTGTCCTATACCTCAAGATTTTTCAGGCCGCTATTCGGATGTTTCTTTACACAACCGACAGGACAAATAAAGACAACAGACAATTTGGCTTATTGTTTTTTTTTTTCCGTTTTGGTCAGCAAAAACTATAGGCGAATGAATAGGCCTAGTCATTAAACACAAAACAGATCAACAACTTCGAATAGCCTAATAAAAAACGAACGCATCATTAGTTCTAGTTCTAAGAAAAAATGTACACAAAAAAATCAAATGTAGACTGCATTTACAGTACATTGCATTAAAAGAACATATCCTGAAAAACAGGAATACACTAACATAATTTCACGAGGCTATTAGACCAAAACACACTCCAAAGTTTGTCTTTTTTCATAAATGTCCTTTTGCGCTCCCCTGCGTGTATATCCTATAGTGGATTAATTCAATCAAGTTTAACTTTTTTAGGTTGGTGTGTTGGGTGGCAAGTTTTCTCTCACATCTGAAGGTCAGGATTGAGCAGCATCGCCCGCTCTACAAGACAGGGTCTCGATTAGGCCTTTGTCGAATGTTTTGCACATCAGATCTACAAAGTTGGCCTATAGTACTTTTGGTGTGCTGACATTGAAAACACAAATGGTATCCGTTATGACAAATTTATTGTTCTCAATAATCCTTCATGAAATAACCACTTCAAATATATTAGGCTACTGTCAAAATCATCACATAGAAGTATACAAGGCTATAACAAACAACAATGACGTCAGCTTTTGGGAATTCGCGCTCCTTTGAACATAACATGTAGGCATAGGCCAATCATCACTGAAATAACAGTCTAATCATAACAAACTTGAATAAAACTGTTAAGTCATCAATACCACATAATGCAAAGTTGAGGGTAAATAAAGTATTGCTCATTATAGTACATGAATTATATGGTAGCATTAGAACAGAAAGTCAGCATGGTGAAAAAGATTCAGATTCTTAAAAATATTCTATCATAACTTGTTTGTAAAAACAAAACAAAAGCATATAAGACTAATGCTTGGGAATGTAATGTGACCCCCTTCAACTGCAGAAGGGAACATTTCCAATAACATTAAGTGCTGCAAAAAAAGTGTCGTTGATTTTGTTTGTTCTAAAATAGGCCCACACAATATGAAATATTACAAAATAAGAAGGGCGATCATTGGGAGATGTTAAAGCGTATCATTGTTTTTCACATGGGGCCAAAGATGGGGCAGAGAACTGAAACAATAATTTTGGTGAAAGCAGGGCAAGTTCCAAATAAAATAAAAGGGAAAGATATAGTTTGTGAAACACACACACACACAACACACACACACACACACACACACACACACACACACACACACACACACACACACACACACACACACACACACACACACACACACACACACACACACACACACACTTTATTGGAATATATAGCAGGCTAAAAACTGATTAAGATTGTCCATTCGACAATGTGTTGCCTAATATCGCACGTTTTAATTTCTAACTTTCCTAAGAGAAAATACACCGTTCGTCAGGATGGAGTAATGTGGATGGGTAATATTTTTGTTTTGTTTCATTGTTTCATGTAGGCCTAAACGTAACTGTTCCCGCTTGGCACACATGTAAAATATAATTTATCTTGCTAGTATTCATCCCAAAGAAATATTATTGTTCGGTGTTTTGTTTATTTCTCACGTATCGCTGAACATTCGCTTGCAGTCCATGGAAGGTGACGGTGTGCCTGCGCTCATGTTGTCGACCTGGGAGTACTCGTCCTCCGGGCTGTGTGGCAGCCCCGGCGGCGTCATCCTCTTCTCCTTCTGCCTGCGGTTGCAGAACCAGACCCGGACCACCTCCTTCTCCAGCTGTAAACTGTCAGCCAGAGAGGTGATCTCCTGCGCTGCTGGTTTAGGGCTTTTGAGAAAGTGGCTCTCCAAAGCTCCTTTGACGCTCACCTCGATGGACGTGCGCTTTTTCCTCTTCCTGCCCTGCGCCGCGATCTTATCGATGCTGGTGGGGCTACCGGTGGTCGAGTCGGCTTCCTCCAGCCATTTGTTGAGCAGCGGCTTCAGCTTGCACATGTTCTTGAAGCTCAACTGCAGGGCCTCGAACCTGCATATCGTGGTCTGTGAGAAGACGTTTCCGTACAGGGTGCCCAGCGCCAATCCCACGTCCGCTTGTGTAAAGCCCAGTTTGATCCGGCGCTGTTTGAACTGTTTGGCGAAGTGCTCCAGGTCGTCCGAGGTTGGCGTATCCTCGTCGGACTGAGCGTCATGGCTCACCCCGACGTGGTGCTGCGGATGATGTGGATGCTGGTGGTGGTGGTGATGGTGGTGGCTGCCGTGGTCGAGATCAGGGGATTCCCCCCTCACCATCCCCAGGTGCATTAGGCTTCTACTACCCGGTGAGCTGAGCATCCCGTTAACCGTGAATCCCCCGGTCTGGGAGTACATCAGCGACTGTTGCTGCTGCTGTCCTTCGGAGATGCTGGAGATGCTGGAGATGTGAGGGGATGAGGTGCCTCCCCAGGCTCCTGGGTGTGCCTGGTGGGAGCCCAGATGCGAAGACCTATGGTGTAGAGCGGAGCCCGAGTGCAGGTCCTCTCTGCCGGAGTTTCTCTTCACGTCCTGCAGCTGCGGGCTGCCTGTCATTCCCACCGGGCCGGGGGACCAGGGAGAACCGGCTTCGGCAGCTGCCACTGCGGCTGCTGCAGCGGCGGCGTGAGGCAGGGATGTCACCCACTGGTGGGCATGGCTTAACATGTGTCCCCCGTTGCTCGTCGCAATAGCGCCCTGCATGAAGTCACTCTGCACCATCTTCACCGAGGAGTCCCCTCTGTATCCGCCCGCCACCGAGGTGACAGCAGTGCTCCCCGGCTGCATGTCACCGACCCCCCGGTCTGAGTGCACGATGGAGCCGGTGGACAGGATCCTATTGCTGGCCAGGTATGGACTGGAGGTGGCTGTTGCCATTCCCCAAACCATAAAGCCTGTGATTGATCTCCCTCTTCCCTCGTTGGATCAATTTACCTTCTCAAACAGAGTGCTCTAATCCAAGATTTTTTTTAAAAAATGTTGAGAAAGCGTGTTGAATGTTATACTATGCCATAAAATGGAGATACAAAAATTCAACTAATCCATCAAAAGATTAACAAAAATGCAAATGAAAGTTGATGTTTTGTTTATCTATTAGTAGGCCTATGAAAATGTATTCACTTTCCATCAGATTAAAGGCAGCGATTGGTGAATAGAAAATTATCTTTATGCATTCCGTAGGATTTTTTTTTTTTTAAATAAATTATTTAAAATATGAAAAGTTTTGGTTTTCTGCTGGACGTATAGATTCAGTAAACTCCCACAAAAGGACGCTCTCTTCTAGGATCCTTGTCGAGGGAGGCTGGTCGGAAAAAGACCATTCATAAACACTCTTCTCCGCTTCTGCTCTTCGAATCTGAAGTGTTGGAAGCTACAAATTTCCAAATGATACAACGGTCTACATAAATGATTGTATCTATTTTCTTCCTTCACTCTTTTTCTCCTTCCATCTGACACTTCTACCAGTTCCTCTCTGGGAGCGAGTGTTTACTCTGTGCCATGCGTGCGCACGCCTTTCTCATCTTCCCCCAATTACCAGCGGAAGTGGAGAGCAGGACTCCTGCTGATTGGACGATACACATAGAGGGATTGACACGTCTTGGTTCCCTTTTCTGAAAAAAAATACAGATTCATTGCTTAGATGATAATGTAGGGTAATATACAATATTGACATTGCAATTAGGCTATCATAGCGTACCCTACATTATTATTAATATTTAACGGTATATTTACCTAATGATATTAGTATTGTAGCATTCATAACACAATAACAAAATTGTAATTAGCCTAATCAAGAAACAATCAAATTATATGACCCCAATATCATGGGGATTGAAGAGAAACTCTCCATTCTAACGGAGAGAGAGAAGCCCCATGCAAACAAGGCCAAATTTAGCAGTCCATTGGGGATTGGAGGGGAACACTGACTCTTGCCATTCTCGCCAGTCAGGGATGCGGAGGGGGCTGTGTCAAGGGTATAAGGTCGGCTCTGGATACACACCCAGGGGTTCTGTACGCCACTTGCATCTTAATGCCCTCTCCTTTTTGTACTGAAGCAGGACCCACTGGGCGTGACGCACGGGCGAGTGCGGGTGAGGGTGCAATATGTACATTTACACAGGATCGAGGTTAGCAAGCATGTAGAGTCCTTTAGTTTTTTCCATCTCCGGGAGAAGTGTTATTTTAATAGGATGTTTCCAGAGTGCGTGCGAGTGACGGTAAGCTCAATTATAACCTTTCCAATATTTCTAGCCACAAGATTTTCCCAGTCTTAGAAACCGAAACTCTCAACACAGGGAGCTTTCTTTAAATTGAAAGAAGAGAAATTGCACCCAACCAGGTGCAGGCTAATACATTTGCAGTTTTCCTTCCCGGAACATTTCTCTTGGATCTGATTCAAAAATGTTGGGGGAGGAGAAAGAAAAAGTTAACATTTGTGTGTAGCCTTCATAGGCTATAAGGATACAGAAAAAAAGGTTCCTTATAGACCCAAAAGGGTTCTTTTTCAGAACTCTAGAGGTTCTTCACTGAACCCAAATGGTTCCATATAGAACCCTGCATGGTGCCATACGGGGCCAACGGTAGAGGAATGTTTTGAGAATGTGAACACAGCAGCCCCCCATTTGTCAGATCAATTCCGCCCATTTTTTTTCTAGCGCCCGTCCCGGCCGCCTTTCATCCACAGGTCCAACTTCTGCCACAGGTCCAAATCTTTTGCTGCTGGGCTACCTACTGCCAGTACAGTCTGGGTTGTTGCCTGACTGGTTCCAGAGAAGAAAAAAGAGCAACAATATGAGTTAATCTTCAGAAATATACGTGAGTTCATCTTCAAAAAATGAAGACAAAGCGCTATGCAGACATATAGCCTAATTATTATGATGTAGGAAAACAACTTGCATGCAGTTGTTGTCAGCCATAGCCGAAAAAGAAATCCTCTGTCTCTGATAGTTCGGAGTTACTGCCAGTCTGAGTAAAACATAGATGGTGTGTTAAAAGTCATGTAATGATTAACTAGGCTATTGAATCACCAAGATGTATTATAAATGTATACAGTAGACTACTTCCTCTCAGTCAGCAACAGCCTTCTAATGGCTTCATGAAACATAGTCCCCTTAATTGACTCCACAGTTTTACTGAAATAAAATTAACAATTAGCTAATTGTCAATGTCAGGTTGGGTCTGTAGCTCTATTTGGCATATCCCATAATAACAAATAATGTTCATTTGAAAGGGTTGGCTGGTTAAATTGGCAAATTAAAGTTGCCTATCTTTTTCTGTTCAGCTAGCTAGGCAAGTTAACAAACAAGCTCAAATTCTAAAAACACAAGCCTAAATAAGTTCAGGAGCAGACATTGAATATCCCTTTGAGCATGGTGCAGTTAGTAATTATACTTTGAATGGTGTATCAATACACCCAGTCACAGGCACCCTTCATACGATACAGGCACCCTTCATAACTCAGTTGCCGCTCAGGGATTTCACCATGAGGCCAATGGTGATTTTAAAATGGTTACAGAGTTTAATGGCTGTGATAGGAGAAAACTGAGGATGCATCAACAACATCGTAGTTACTCCACAATACTAACATAAATGACAGAGTGAAAATAAGGAAGCCTGTACAGAATAAAAATAGTTATTCCAAAACATGCATACTGTTTGCAATAAGGCACTAAAATAATAATGCAAAAAATGTGACAAAGATATTAACTTTTTGTCCTGAATACAAAGCGTTATGTTTGGGGCAAATCCAACACAACACATCCCTGAGTATCACTCCTCATATTTTCTAGTATGGTGGTGGCTGCATCATGTTATGGGTATGCTTGTCATCAGCAAGGACTAGGGAGTTTTTTAGGATAAAATGAAATGCAATGGAGCTTAGCACAAGAAAAATCCTAGAGGAAAACTTGGTTCAGTCTACTCTCCAACAGACTCTGGGAGACAAATTCACCACTCAACAGGAATATTACCCAAAACACAAGGCCAAATATACACTGTTGCTTACCAAGATGACATTGAATGTTCCTGAGTGGCCTAGTTACAGTTTTGACTTAAATCGGATTGAAAATGTATGGCAAGACTTGAAAATGGCTCTCTAGCAATGATCAACAACCAACTTGACAGAGCTGAAATATTTTTTTTTGTAAGAATAATCTGCAAATATTGTAAAATCCAGGTGTGCAAAGCTCTTAGAGACTTACCCAGAAAGACTCATAGCTGTAATCGTTGCCAAAGGTGATTATAACATGTAGCCTATTGACTCAGGCGGTTTAATACTTATATAATCAAGATATATTAATGTTTTATTTAAAATAAAATTTTGGAATTTTTCTTCCACTTTGACATTACAGAGTATTTTGTGTAGATAGTAAAAAAACACAAAATTCAATCCATTTTAATCCCACTTTGTAACACAACAAAATGTGGAAGTCACAGGGTGTGAATACTTTCTGAAGGCACTGAGAGAACCCTTTCTCCTCGAAAGAACCAAAGGGTTCTATATAGAACCCCAAATAACCCATTTTTCTAAGAGTATACCCTTGCATGCCAGAGCTTTGCATAAGTTCGATTTGTGCACTCAAGTTAGGCCTTAAACTTGAAAAAAAGTGCCACCTGTTCTATTGTATTGTATTGTATTGTATTCTATTCTATTAATTTACTGTTAAATTGTATTCCAGGACAAACTGTCAGAATTATGGTGCATGTAGGCTAAACGGAATCCAATGCACAATACAACCGAGCACTTTTCCCCCTTCTCCTATTCAAATCACCATGGTAACCGGGTAGGGGTGTTTAGTATGTCTTCCCATCAATGGGGCGAGCTGCCCTCCCTACGCGAGGGCATTCAGTTTTAACCCACGAGAAACGCAGCAGTATCAGAATAGGAACCCACAGGCGACACGAGAATTCAATGCATGGAAGAAGACAAAAATATAAGTATTTAGTCATCAATGTTAGTTTTCAATCGAGAGTTATTCAATGGATATGGATTGCACAACATCCTCATAACCCAGGATGGGGTCCTTATAGACTAGACCTAGGCCTACATGTGGCGGCGGAATGTTCGGTATTCCGATGAATCAAATTACATGGCAGGTATGCTTTTTATGTATATATATATATATATATAAAAAATAAAATAAAAAGTATGATAATGATAATAATAAACATAATAAATGAACGAACAATTTCAACATGAAGGTGTAGGCTATTTCAACCCTATAAAAACGACATCAAACCGACAGACTAATGTAATAATAAAATAACAGTTAAGCAAATATCAATAATGATGAATACAATAACAATAACGATTTGTACTAATATTATTAATAATAAGAACAATTGTTTATGTATTAGGCTGCAACAAAAACGGTTATATTTACTGTTAGCTTATGTAATATTAGAATTTAATAGTTACAGCTATATATATATATATATATATATATATAGAGAGAGAGAGAGAGAGAGAGAGAGAGAGAGAGAGCGAGGGAGAGAGAGATAGTGTTTATTGCGTGTTTATAGCTAGTATAGAACTACGACAAAGTTTTTTTGTCGTTATATAGTGTCCTGCTGGATCAATACATTTTGTCATCTAATGTTTTTCCCTCCCCTCACGAAAAGTGTATTATTGCTACTATTAGGCCGTCATCACAAACAGGAAGGCATTCCATGGTAAAAGTCAATCATCCAAGCGAAATAGTCCGGATATCATTACGTTGTTTATCTAATTACCGACGAGCAAACGGGCACATTTTACTACACTTAAGGAACGCGTAATTTACTCCGCTCACCTCATTCACACATCACTTTAGCTTATCGTGGTTTATGCATTCATAAACAGCCCTCAGAAGCACGGGGATCATTTATTTAATGTTACCATAACTTCCACCGGTACACTCTTAGAAAAAAATGCTATCTGGAACCTTAAAAGGTTCTTCGGCTGTCCACTAAGGAGAACCCAAGTAGAACCATTTTTTTTGGAACCCAAAAGGGCTATTCAAAGAGTTCTCCTACTATGGGGACAGCCGAATAACCATTTTGAAAACCTTTTTTCTAAGGTTGTAGATATGCTTTGTCCTAATGTATAGTAGCATCCTTACGAAAAACCACATTCATTTAAAATGTCATCACATGTTAAGTCTTCCAAACGCACATGTTTTCATGTGATCACATGTCATGTGAAGTTAATGTGATAACAGATGACGTGTACAAACGGCTATCTGGAACTCATCTTAGAGTTCTGCTTCTGAGGCCTCATCCGCTATGTAGGCCTACCTAATGCTTGTAGATGTAGACCTACTTAATGCTTGTAGATGTAGGCCTACCTAATGCTTGTAGATGTAGACCTACTTAATGCTTGTAGATGTAGGCCTACCTAATGCTTGTAGATGTAGGCCTACCTAATGCTTGTAGACGTAGGCCTACCTAATGCTTGTAGATGTAGACCTACTTAATGCTTGTAGATGTAGGCCTACCTAATGCTTGTAGATGTAGACCTACTTAATGCTTGTAGATGTAGGCCTACCTAATGCTTGTAGATGTAGGCCTACTTAAGGCTTGTAGATGTAGACCTACTTAATGCTTGTAGATGTAGGCCTACCTAATGCTTGTAGATGTAGACCTACTTAATGCTTGTAGATGTAGGCCTACTTAATGCTTGTAGATGTAGGCCTACTTAATGCTTGTAGATGTAGACCTACTTAATGCTTGTAGATGTAGACCAACTTAATGCTTGTAGACGTAGGCCTACTTAATGCTTGTAGATGTAGACCTACTTAATGCTTGTAGACGTAGGCCTACTTACATTTACATTACATTTAAGTCATTTAGCAGACGCTCTTATCCAGAGCGACTTACAAATTGGAAAGTTCATACATATTTATCCTGGTCCCCCCGTGGGAATTGAACCCACAACCCTGGCGTTGCAAGCGCCATGCTCTACCAACTGAGCCACACGGGACTTAGCATACTTAATGCTTGTAGCTTGTAGCTTACTTAATGCTTGTAGATGTAGGCCTACTTAATGCTTGTAGATGTAGACCTACTTAATGCTTGTAGATGTAGGCCTACTTAATGCTTGTAGATGTAGACCAACTTAATGCTTGTAGACGTAGGCCTACTTAATGCTTGTAGAGGTGGCCTACCTAATGCTTGTAGATGTAGGCCTACTTAATGCTTGTAGATGTAGGCCTACTTAATGCTTGTAGACGTAGGCCTACTTAATGCTTGTAGAGGTGGCCTACCTAATGCTTGTAGATGTAGGACTACTTAATGCTTGTAGATGTAGGCCTACTTAATGCTTGTAGATGTAGGCCTACTTAATGCTTGTAGACGTAGGCCTACTTAATGCTTGTAGATGTAGGCCTACCTAATGCTTGTAGATGTAGGCCTACTTAATGCTTGTAGACGTAGGCCTACTTAATGCTTGTAGACGTAGGCCTACTTAATGCTTGTAGAGGTGGCCTACCTAATGCTTGTAGATGTAGGCCTACTTAATGCTTGTAGACGTAGGCCTACTTAATGCTTGTAGACGTAGGCCTACTTAATGCTTGTAGACGTAGGCCTACTTAATGCTTGTAGAGGTGGCCTACCTAATGCTTGTAGATGTAGGCCTACTTAATGCTTGTAGATATAGGCCTACTTAATGCTTGTAGAGGTGGCCTACCTAATGCTTGTAGATGTAGGCCTACTTAATGCTTGTAGATGTAGGCCTACTTAATGCTTGTAGACGTAGGCCTACTTAATGCTTGTAGAGGTGGCCTACCTAATGCTTGTAGGTGTAGCCCTACTTAATGCTTGTAGACGTAGGCCTACTTAATGCTTGTAGATATAGGCCTACTTAATGTTTGTAGATGTAGGCCTACTTAATGCTTGTAGATGTAGGCCTACTTAATGCTTGTAGATGTAGGCCTACTTAATGCTTGTACATGTAGGCCTACTTAATGCTTGTACATGTAGGCCTACTTAAGGCTTGTAGATGTATGCCTACTTAATGCTTGTAGATGTAGACCTACTTAATGCTTGTAGATGTAGGCCTACTTAATGCTTGTAGATGTAGGCCTACTTAATGCTTGTAGATGTAGACCTACTTAATGCTTGTAGGTGTAGCCCTACTTAATGCTTGTAGATGTAGGCCTACTTAATGCTTGTAGACGTAGGCCTACTTAATGCTTGTAGAGGTGGCCTACCTAATGCTTGTAGATGTAGGACTACTTAATGCTTGTAGATGTAGGCCTACTTAATGCTTGTAGATGTAGGCCTACTTAATGCTTGTAGACGTAGGCCTACTTAATGCTTGTAGATGTAGGCCTACCTAATGCTTGTAGATGTAGGCCTACTTAATGCTTGTAGACGTAGGCCTACTTAATGCTTGTAGACGTAGGCCTACTTAATGCTTGTAGAGGTGGCCTACCTAATGCTTGTAGATGTAGGCCTACTTAATGCTTGTAGACGTAGGCCTACTTAATGCTTGTAGACGTAGGCCTACTTAATGCTTGTAGACGTAGGCCTACTTAATGCTTGTAGAGGTGGCCTACCTAATGCTTGTAGATGTAGGCCTACTTAATGCTTGTAGATATAGGCCTACTTAATGCTTGTAGAGGTGGCCTACCTAATGCTTGTAGATGTAGGCCTATTTAATGCTTGTAGATGTAGGCCTACTTAATGCTTGTAGACGTAGGCCTACTTAATGCTTGTAGAGGTGGCCTACCTAATGCTTGTAGGTGTAGCCCTACTTAATGCTTGTAGACGTAGGCCTACTTAATGCTTGTAGATATAGGCCTACTTAATGTTTGTAGATGTAGGCCTACTTAATGCTTGTAGATGTAGGCCTACTTAATGCTTGTAGATGTAGGCCTACTTAATGCTTGTACATGTAGGCCTACTTAATGCTTGTACATGTAGGCCTACTTAAGGCTTGTAGATGTATGCCTACTTAATGCTTGTAGATGTAGACCTACTTAATGCTTGTAGATGTAGGCCTACTTAATGCTTGTAGATGTAGGCCTACTTAATGCTTGTAGATGTAGACCTACTTAATGCTTGTAGGTGTAGCCCTACTTAATGCTTGTAGATGTATGCCTACTTAATGCTTGTAGATGTAGACCTACTTAATGCTTGTAGATGTAGGCCTACTTAAGGCTTGTAGATGTAGACCTACTTAATGCTTGTAGGTGTAGCCCTACTTAATGCTTGTAGATGTATGCCTACTTAATGCTTGTAGATGTATGCCTACTTAATGCTTGTAGATGTAGGCCTACTTAATGCTTGTAGATGTAGACCTACTTAATGCTTGTAGATGTAGACCTACTTAATGCTTGTAGATGTATGCCTACTTAATGCTTGTAGATGTAGACCTACTTAATGCTTGTAGATGTATGCCTACTTAATGCTTGTAGATGTAGACCTACTTAATGCTTGTAGATGTAGACCTACTTAATGCTTGTAGATGTAGGCCTACTTAATGCTTGTAGATGTAGACCTACTTAATGCTTGTAGGTGTAGGCCTACTTAATGCTTGTAGCTGTAGGCCTACTTAAGGCTTGTAGATGTAGGCCTACTTAATGCTTGTTTGTAGATGTTCTGACGCTACATGCTGTCTGGCAAGAACAGTCCAGGACTTTTATTCATCTTCATCACCACCACACATAATTAACACACACATGCAGAATCTTTGGTTACAATAGGAATGGACTTTTTTATTAGATGTATGCACAATCTTCCAGGCCAAAACTTTCCTCTTCCTCGGACTAAAACACTCTGACATGGGGTGGGAGGGGTCCGAGTCCAGATGTGCATATGGGCACGCTGATTGGCTGAAGCCAAAGGGCTTTGATGGACAGCTGAGATGGTGAAATATCACGCTATCGGGACTGTGGGGGAACTAAGGCGATTGTGATGGAAGGTGAGGTCACAGAGTTTCTTAACCCAGAGACGCCACATCGCGATTCTCTTGCGCTAGCGAAGCAGCCCCTACAGACCAGACCGGGATTTTAAAAATCAATGAGAGAAGTGAAAACACTTCCTTCGCTGTTCATTTTCTCGAAAGCTAAAGGCAAAACCTAGATCCGAGACAATGTCTAAAGTGGATCTGACAGCATTTTAGCAACATGAAATCGAATGAAAATCTGTTGATAATGTGTTTTTAACTTGCTAAAGAAATAGCTATTCTATTAGCCACGTTTTGACTGACTTGTGATCTTTGCCTTCGCTAGTTTGATTGTATTGACATTCCCTTAGTTACAGTAGGCTGTTTTTGTCCAAAATATTGAGTCATTGAAACTGAAACATCACACCCAACCTCCTGAAAGTGACAAACTGACACGTTTTAATTTTCGTCAAAAACAACTTTATATCGACGGAGGGCCTTTGATTTGACGGCCTGCACATGCGCAGTTCGGCGCGAGACAACCGTTAGACCCGATGACGTGTTTCTGGTCATGAGTTTAGCCAGCCAACGTCGCAATGAGTGCAAGTGTAATCAGGGATTTCTATTGGAGAAGTAATTTCTGCCTATCTTCATACTGTACTGTCTTTGGTTAGGTAGAGAGGAGGTTTCAAACGACATGTAAAAGCAACAAGCGACAACATGAAAGCACAAATGTGAAAACGTGATCACGTGAAGGTTTCCAAAAAAATCTGGTGTTTTTTCTGTAAGAGATGCAACATACATAATCATGGTACATCATAATGGCTATTGACAAAACAGAATAATAATAGTGATGACCTTTGTTAAATGATTTAAACCTGCTAATTACCACTAGTTAGATTGATATCTGTCTTGCCTTTCAGGATTACACAATGTAGCCATGATGTGAACACCACCCACACACTCTATAACAGCCTTTGGTACCCCTCTCCTCACACATATTCAGGGCCAGGAGTTTTCTCTCATCAGGAGACCTAAAGCCTATAACCAGGGTCCAGAGTCCTCCCTGACCAGGAGACCTATAGCCTATAACCAGGGTCCAGAGTCCTCCCTGAGCAGGAGACCTATAGCCTATAACCAGGGTCCAGAGTCCTCCCTGACCAGGATACCTATAGCCTATAACCAGGGTCCAGAGTCCTCCCTGAGCAGGAGACCTATAACCAGGGTCCAGAGTCCTCCCTGACCAGGATACCTATAGCCTATAACCAGGGTCCAGAGTCCTCCCTGACCAGGAGACATATAGCCTATAACCAGGGTCCAGAGTCCTCCCTGACCAGGAGACCTATAACCAGGGTCCAGAGTCCTCTCTGACCAGGAGACCTATAGCCTATAACCAGGCTGTGGTCAGGAGAACCAACTCTATGCATATTGCTGTGTGTGTGCTCAGGGAGCAGAGCAGTAATGTTTCTCATGTGTTGTGTTGACGCAGCAGGGAACAGGCCAGGGTCGACTGTTTGATATTCATGAAGGAAGCTGAAGAGTCCTTATGATGCACATATTTTAGCCCTCTCTCCCTCTGTTCTCTCTCTCTTTCTACTCTCATTCTCTTCTCTCTTTTGCTCTCTCACTCTCTTTGCTCCCTCTCTCTCTCTTACTCTGGCTCTTTCTGTCTTTTCCATTTCCCCTCTCTCCCTCTTTTCTCTCATTTGCTCTTTCTCTCCCTGTCTATCTCTGTACTCAGGGCTGCAGAGAAGAGGTGCACTATAAACTCCCGTCCATGAGGGCAGCAGGATTGTCCCAGATCCCATGCTCCATCCAACCTTTTCTTTCACTCTCTCTCACTTTCCAGGTCCTGTCTTCCCTGGTTTGGTCTTTCACTGTCTGCACTCCCTCCCTCTCCCTCTCTGTTTCTGTCTCCAATCTGCACAGTGGCTAGGCTACTCTAGCTGCAGGCTATTTTCTTTGGTGGACTTTAGAAATATGCAAATGCAGCAGTTGACAACTGCAGAGAGAAGAAGAAAAGAGAAACAACTCTGCATCTATGTTCCTTGAGCTGTCAGCTCTCAAAGACATATCATTTACTTGTTCCTTTCTCTGTACATCCCTCTATCAAAGGAGTGGTGCAAGACTTACCGATAGAAGAAGTGAGAGGGAGAGAAAAGATCAGGCTCAAAGGATAGAAGGAAATTATATGTCAATCGTCCTCCATTGCTCAGTTGGTTATTTCTACTCTCCCTCCTTTTCTCCCTCTCCCTCTCCCTCTCCCTCTCCCTCTCCCTCTCTCTCTCAATGCCCCTCACACACACACTATTGTAAATCCTAAGAGACTGCAGGATTCTCTTTCTCTCTCTCTCTCTCTCTCTCTCTCTCTCTCTCTCTCTCTCTCTCTCTCTCTCTCTCTCTCTCTCTCTCTCTCTCTCTCTTGCTCTCTCGCTCTCTCGCTCTCTCTCGCTCTCTCGCTCTCTCTCTCTCTCTCAATGCCCCCCCACACACTATTGTAAATCCTAAGAGACTGCAGTCCCTTTCAGAGGCTTGGTTGGTTTTCTCTATTAGTGCGACCTCCTTGGCTGGACGGGGATGGCCCCTACTCTTTGTCCCCTTGTTAGAGCAAACCTTTAGAGAGGTGTCTGTGTGTGTTGAGAGAAAAATAAAAGTCTCTCTCTTTCCCACAGAGCTCTTCTACCCTTACAAGCGGCCCCTCATGACGTAATGTTTGTGGAGATCATCAGCTCGTTCATACACACAGTTTTAGTGTACATAGACAGTGATGTCACAGTGATGTCACAGAGTAGTCAAAGTTGGGGGTAAGGAAAGGGGTGTGTTCAATCCAATGGCTATATACATTAATGGATAAAGACATCGATCACATGACACCATTCATTCCTATGTGAAGACTCAATAGCGCATTGAAGCCAAATGAAGTCAGTTAAGATGTAATCTCATGGAGACATAACATGCTCAGTTTGAGTGCTGCCCCCTCTCATTGACTAACTCAAATTGAAGGCCGACCAGGGTACTGCAGGCTGCCATTAGCAACTAAATTAACCTTATTTGTGTTAGATGAAAAACATATTGGTTCAAGGACATACATCTGGTGTATTAGAAGCAATTATTGGTACTATGATAGTCTTAAAATGTTTATATTTTAATGAAGATTGACAGTTTTCCATTTTTTCCATGCCTTGAACCACTGTGGCTTCAATGAGAGGTGTATGATCAGTGTATTCAGTCTCTCTCTCTCTGTCTCTCTGTCTCTCTGTCTCTCTCTCTCTCTTCCTCTGTCTCTCTTTTTCCAAATAGATAGCCTTTCAAGAAGGAAGAGTGAAGAAGAGAAGGATGAGGAGGAAGAGGAGGGGAAAGAAGAGGGTGAAAGAACTAGATTGAAACGTTTCTGTTTTTAAATAAATAGAGAACTATCACTCTCCTCCTCCTCCTCCTGTTCTGATTGGAAGTGTGTTCGACCTTCATCTCTCTCTGAGCCAGAGACAACCCTCACAGCAGGAGAAGCCTTCTACCCACAACCCCCTGCTGCGTGTTTCTACCACAGACAGAGGGAGGCACAGAGAGCGAGAGGGAGGGTGATAGAGGGGGGGGGGGGGGGTGCAGGAGGGAGAGGATGAAAGGGAGAGAGAGAATGAGAGAGAATGAGGGAAGAGAACATAGCCCTACGGTGATTATAACAACAGGAGTTATAGTGAAGCTTGGTTGTTTGTGCTGTGTCATTATAATTGATGTGCTATATATAGGCAACCTCTTCTATATTGTCAATAGTTAATCTAGAAAGAGCTCAAAAAGACGTCTGAGGCCTCAAGTGTGTCCTCAAGGAGGAACATTTGGGAATCCCTCGGAATACAGCACTTTAATGTGATCTAATTAGGGAAGGAGGGAAGGAGAGACAGGAGAGTCAGGAGAAGAGGGAACCCCATCCGATTTACAGCCCTGATTGGAACACAGTCAATTACCACCTCCTGCTGTGGCCCAAATGATCAAGCCCAAAGGACAGATGCACTGGTTAAACGTTGTTGTGGGGTGGCCCATTATGTGTGGACGGCGGTGGCTAATGTGTGAAAATGACATTCATTAATTCCACCACATAATTTTCACAAGGTTAAGGGGGGCTGTGAGGTATAACGAGACCGCATTTATAGTGTGCGTGTGTGTGTGTGTGTGTGTGTGTGTGTGTGTGTGTGTGTGTGTGTGTGTGTGTGTGTGTGTGTGTGTGTGTGTGTGTGTGTGAGAATGTGTGCGTGTCACTCCTGATGGCAGAATATCAGTCTGATACTTCACAGATATACTGGGAACAGGTGCACGCCCTCCTATCTTATTTAGAAATGCAGTATATAAGAAACAAAGTGAAGCAGAGGACAAGAAGAACAACTGGACCGAGACATAAGGAAAACATTTGGACTCAGATATGGCCAGTGTAGAGGAGATTGGAAGAGAACTAGGCTCCTGGTTTCATGTGAAAATATGTTGTATTGCAATGCTGGATAAGGAGAACAAATGCTAGATAAGGAGAACAAATGCTAGATAAGGAGAACAAATGCTGGATAAGGAGAGCAAATGCTGGATAAGGAGAACAAATGCTGGATAAAGAGAACAAATGCTGGATAAGGAGAACAAATGCTGGATAAGGAGAACAAATGCTGGATAAGGAGAACAAATGCTGGATAAGGAGAACAAATGCTGGATAAGGAGAACAAATGCTGGATAAGGAGAACAAATGCTGGATAAAGAGAACAAATGCTGGATAAGGAGAACAAATGCAACAGAGGCAAATAGAAGGGAAGAAAGTCGTTCATTTCTTTCTATCCTCTGAGCTTGATCTTTTCTCTTCCCCTCACTCTGTCTTTCGCTCTCTCATCCCCTTTCTCTCTCTCTCCCTCCATCTCTTCTCCCTGCCCTGACTCTAACTCTCTCTGCCACAAACACACATCACTGCCACCCAACCTCTACAAAATAAGACTGAAAAACGACCAGGGAAAAAATGGGTCAGGAAGAATCTCCGGTTCTCCAGGCAGTATGGACAACCGTCCCCCTGTACCCAAGCTCCGAAGCTGGCCAAGTCAAACAGCTTGGAGTCCCTGAGGACCAGGCTGCTCAAACAGACTCAGACCATGGCCCAGAGCTCTGTGAATGGGGAGAGTTTTCCCTACAGTTCCCCTCTGGGCCACCTGGTTATAGAGACCCTCTGTAGTTAAGGAGCTTTTCCTGGTGCGTTCACTAGGATTAGGAATATTTATCAAATGAAGATATTAACTTCAACTGGTGATAGCAGTATTTGTTTTATTTTTGGGGGCTACACTGCTTAGCCTCAGTAACGTGGAAACCAACATTTTCCTATTCTTACACTCTTAGCAAAAAAAGTGCTATCTAGAACCTAAAAGAGTTCTCCGGGTGTCCCCATAGGAGAACCCTTTGAAGAACTCTTGTTGGTTCCAGGTAGAACCCTTTTGGTTCCAAGTAAACTCTCACTGTCAACTGCGTTTATTTAAGCAAACTTAACATGTGTAAATATTTGTATGAACATAACAAGATTCAACAACTGAGACATAAACTGAACAAGTTCCACAGACATGTCACTAACAGAAATGGAGAAATGTGTCCCTCAACAAAGAGGGGGTCAAAATCAAAAGTAACAGTCAGTATCTGGTGTGGCCACCATCTGCATTAAGTACTGCAGTGCATCTCCTCCTCATGGACTGTACCAGATTTGCAAGTTCTTGCTGTGAGATGTTACCCCACTCTTCCACCAAGGCACCTGCAAGTTCCTGGACATTTCTGGAGGGAATGGCCCTAGCCCTCACCCTCCGATCCAACAGGTCCAAGACGTGCTCAATGGGATTGAGATACGGGCTCTTCGCTGGCCATGGCAGAACACTGACATTCCTGTCTTGCAGGAAATCATGCACAGAACGAGCAGTATGGCTGGTGGCATTGTCATACTGGAGGGTCATGTCAGGATGAGCCTGCAGGAAGGGTACCACATGAGGGAGGAGGATGTCTTCCCTGTAATGCACAGCGTTGAGATGTGGGTTTCATGTAGAGCCCATCCCACAGAGGGTTCTACATGGAACCCAACATGGTTCTACCTGGAACCAAAATGTTTTTTTTACCTGTAACCAGACAGGGTTCTTTTATGGGGAGTGGTAGCTTGGTGGTTGAGAGCATTGGGCCAGTATCCGAAAGGTTGCTGGTTTGAATTCCTGAGCCAACTAGGTGAAAAATCTGTCTGTGCCATTGAGCAAGGCACTTAACGAGATGAAGATATGAGCGAGATGAAGATATGAGAGAATCTGCACCAAAACAACTCAGCTCCCACTGGGCACAGACGTCAATTCAACGTCTATTCATTTTGTTGAAATGACGTGGAAACAACGTTGACTCAACCAGTGAGTGTGCCCAGTGGGCTCTCTCTCCATCCACATCACTTTTCCTCTTTCCCTTTCTAGCCCTATCTCTTTTTAGCATTGTCTCTTGTACAGTATCTCTATGTACCAGATGATATCTAAGATTCTACGGCATCATTGGGATGTTTCCCATAAGAGGAGAACGCAGAAGGGACAGAGGAGTGACTCGAGGCAGCAGTTTCACTGAGAGGGACCATACAGACTCATTCCACCACAGAATGGGGAGCTGATTGAGTGCTATTGTCCACTCGGCTCTCATTCCAGACACAATGCTCTCCACAGCTTCAATGGGACCCCCGCTAAACCAATTAAAGTGATCTGTCCCACTCAACCTGCATATCTCCCCCTGTTGGAGCTTTGAGTGGTACACACCTCTTTGACACACAGAGCTGGACTCCCACAACCAAAGTGACACACACACACACACACACACACACACACACACACACACACACACACACACACACACACACACACACACACACACACACACACACACACACACACACACACACACACACACACACACACACACACACACACACACACACACACACATACATACACTGTTCTAGCTCCTAGCTGAGTGGTATGAGCTGCTTCGACACAGCAGTCCCATTCATATAGCTTCTGAGAGTGAAGGAGCTGATGGGTGCGATTCAAGTCTTTGCTTTGTGCCATTGTTCCACATAGGGTACCCTTTACTTGTAATGCAGTCTCCCACTCCTTACTGCAATCATGCAACATCTCCATTCTATCAGCCTCACACACACACACACACACACACACACACACAGACACACAGACACACAGACACACAGACACAGACACAGACACAGACACAGACACACAGACACAGACACAGACACAGACACAGACACAGACACAGACACAGACACACACACACACACACACGCTGAGATGGGTTTAGATCACATACTTCAGCAGGATCTCAGCAGCCCCTAGATGTATGATATCACAGCGTCATCAGAGTGATGCAACATAACCTCATAAAACAGTTGACCTCTTGTCTGTCCTCTTTGACCCTCTGTATGCCCTCTGAACCAGGTCTACAGAAACAATAGACCTGACATACCCAATGACTGTATATGGACCTACTCCATACAGTCAGACAGGCTGGCCTCCCCTTACAGCTAACTCAACACAGTCAGGCAGGCTGGCCTCCTCTTACAGCTAACTCAACACAGTCAGGCAGGCTGGCCTCCCCTTACAGCTAACTCAACACAGTCAGACAGGCTGGCCTCCCCTTACAGCTAACTCAACACAGTCAGACAGGCTGGCCTCCCCTTACAGCTAAATCAACACAGTCAGACAGGCTGGCCTCCCCTTACAGCTAACTCAACACAGTCAGACAGGCTGGCCTCCCCTTACAGCTAACTCAACACAGTCAGACAGGCTGGCCTCCCCTTACAGCTAACTCAACACAGTCAGACAGGCTGGCCTCCCCTTACAGCTAACTCAACACAGTCAGACAGGCTGGCCTCCCCTTACAGCTAACTCAACACAGTCAGACAGGCTGGCCTCCCCTTACAGCTAACTCAACACAGTCAGACAGGCTGGCCTCCTCTTACAGCTAACTCAACACAGTCAGACAGGCTGGCCTCCCCTTACAGCTAACTCAACACAGTCAGACAGGCTGGCCTCCCTTTACAGCTAACTCAACACAGTCAGGCAGGCTGGCCTCCCTTTACAGCTAACTCAACACAGTCAGACAGGCTGGCCCCCCCCTTACAGCTAACTCAACACAGTCAGGCAGGCTGGCCTCCCCTTACAGCTAACTCAACACAGTCAGGCAGGCTGGCCTCCCCTTACAGCTAACTCAACACAGTCAGGCAGGCTGGCCTCCCCTTACAGCTAACTCAACACAGTCAGGCAGGCTGGCCTCCCCTTACAGCTAACTCAATACAGTCAGGCAGGCTGGCCTCCCCTTACAGCTAACTCAACACAGTCAGGCAGGCTGGCCTCCCCTTACAGCTAACTCAACACAGTCAGGCAGGCTGGCCTCCCCTTACAGCTAACTCAACACAGTCAGGCAGGCTGGCCTCCCCTTACAGCTAACTCAACACAGTCAGGCAGGCTGGCCTCCCCTTACAGCTAACTCAACACAGTCAGACAGGCTGGCCTCCCCTTACAGCTGACTCAACACAGTCAGGCAGGCTGGCCTCCTCTTACAGCTAACTCAACACAGTCAGGCAGGCTGGCCTCCCCTTACAGCTAACTCAACACAGTCAGGCAGGCTGGCCTCCCCTTACAGCTAACTTAACACAGTCAGGCAGGCTGGCCTCCCCTTCAGCTAACTCAACACAGTCATGCAGGCTGGCCTCCCCTTACAGCTAACTCAACACAGTCAGACAGGCTGGCCTCCCCTTACAGCTAACTCAACACAGTCAGACAGGCTGGCCTCCCCTTACAGCTAACTCAACACAGTCAGACAGGCTGGCCTCCCCTTACAGCTAACTCAACACAGTCATGTAGGCTGGCCTCCCCTTACAGCTAACTCAACACAGTCAGACAGGCTGGCCTCCCCTTACAGCTAACTCAACACAGTCAGACAGGCTGGCCTCCCCTTACAGCTAACTCAACACAGTCAGGCAGGCTGGCCTCCCCTTACAGCTAACTCAATACAGTCAGGCAGGCTGGCCTCCCCTTACAGCTAACTCAACACAGTCAGACAGGCTGGCCTCCCCTTACAGCTAACTCAACACAGTCAGACAGGCTGGCCTCCCCTTACAGCTAACTCAACACAGTCAGACAGGCTGGCCTCCCCTTACAGCTAACTCAACACAGTCAGACAGGCTGGCCTCCCCTTACAGCTAACTCAATACAGTCAGGCAGGCTGGCCTCCCCTTACAGCTAACTCAACACAGTCAGACAGGCTGGCCTCCCCTTACAGCTAACTCAACACAGTCAGACAGGCTGGCCTCCCCTTACAGCTAACTCAACACAGTCAGACAGGCTGGCCTCCCCTTACAGCTAACTCAACACAGTCAGACAGGCTGGCCTCCCCTTACAGCTAACTCAACACAGTCAGACAGGCTGGCCTCCCCTTACAGCTAACTCAACACAGTCAGACAGGCTGGCCTCCCCTTACAGCTAACTCAACACAGTCAGACAGGCTGGCCTCCCCTTACAGCTAACTCAACACAGTCAGACAGGCTGGCCTCCCCTTACAGCTAACTCAACACAGTCAGACAGGCTGGCCTCCCCTTACAGCTAACTCAACACAGTCAGACAGGCTGGCCTCCCCTTACAGCTAACTCAACACAGTCAGACAGGCTGGCCTCCTCTTACAGCTAACTCAACACAGTCAGACAGGCTGGCCTCCCCTTACAGCTAACTCAACACAGTCAGACAGGCTGGCCTCCCTTTACAGCTAACTCAACACAGTCAGGCAGGCTGGCCTCCCTTTACAGCTAACTCAACACAGTCAGACAGGCTGGCCCCCCCTTACAGCTAACTCAACACAGTCAGGCAGGCTGGCCTCCCCTTACAGCTAACTCAACACAGTCAGGCAGGCTGGCCTCCCCTTACAGCTAACTCAACACAGTCAGGCAGGCTGGCCTCCCCTTACAGCTAACTCAACACAGTCAGGCAGGCTGGCCTCCCCTTACAGCTAACTCAATACAGTCAGGCAGGCTGGCCTCCCCTTACAGCTAACTCAACACAGTCAGACAGGCTGGCCTCCCCTTACAGCTAACTCAACACAGTCAGACAGGCTGGCCTCCCTTTACAGCTAACTCAACACAGTCAGGCAGGCTGGCCTCCCTTTACAGCTAACTCAACACAGTCAGACAGGCTGGCCCCCCCCTTACAGCTAACTCAACACAGTCAGGCAGGCTGGCCTCCCCTTACAGCTAACTCAACACAGTCAGGCAGGCTGGCCTCCCCTTACAGCTAACTCAACACAGTCAGGCAGGCTGGCCTCCCCTTACAGCTAACTCAACACAGTCAGGCAGGCTGGCCTCCCCTTACAGCTAACTCAATACAGTCAGGCAGGCTGGCCTCCCCTTACAGCTAACTCAACACAGTCAGGCAGGCTGGCCTCCCCTTACAGCTAACTCAACACAGTCAGGCAGGCTGGCCTCCCCTTACAGCTAACTCAACACAGTCAGGCAGGCTGGCCTCCCCTTACAGCTAACTCAACACAGTCAGGCAGGCTGGCCTCCCCTTACAGCTAACTCAACACAGTCAGACAGGCTGGCCTCCCCTTACAGCTGACTCAACACAGTCAGGCAGGCTGGCCTCCTCTTACAGCTAACTCAACACAGTCAGGCAGGCTGGCCTCCCCTTACAGCTAACTCAACACAGTCAGGCAGGCTGGCCTCCCCTTACAGCTAACTTAACACAGTCAGGCAGGCTGGCCTCCCCTTCAGCTAACTCAACACAGTCATGCAGGCTGGCCTCCCCTTACAGCTAACTCAACACAGTCAGACAGGCTGGCCTCCCCTTACAGCTAACTCAACACAGTCAGACAGGCTGGCCTCCCCTTACAGCTAACTCAACACAGTCAGACAGGCTGGCCTCCCCTTACAGCTAACTCAACACAGTCATGTAGGCTGGCCTCCCCTTACAGCTAACTCAACACAGTCAGACAGGCTGGCCTCCCCTTACAGCTAACTCAACACAGTCAGACAGGCTGG
This sequence comes from Salvelinus fontinalis, assembly GCF_029448725.1. Taxonomy (NCBI): domain Eukaryota; kingdom Metazoa; phylum Chordata; class Actinopteri; order Salmoniformes; family Salmonidae; genus Salvelinus; species Salvelinus fontinalis. The sequence goes on from NC_074687.1 coordinate 3,693,642, forward strand.
CCTCCCCTTACAGCTAACTCAACACAGTCAGGCAGGCTGGCCTCCCCTTACAGCTAACTCAATACAGTCAGGCAGGCTGGCCTCCCCTTACAGCTAACTCAACACAGTCAGACAGGCTGGCCTCCCCTTACAGCTAACTCAACACAGTCAGACAGGCTGGCCTTCCCTTACAGCTAACTCAACACAGTCAGACAGGCTGGCCTCCCCTTACAGCTAACTCAACACAGTCATGTAGGCTGGCCTCCCCTTACAGCTAACTCAACACAGTCAGACAGGCTGGCCTCCCCTTACAGCTAACTCAACACAGTCAGGCAGGCTGGCCTCCCCTTACAGCTAACTCAACACAGTCAGGCAGGCTGGCCTCCCCTTACAGCTAACTCAACACAGTCAGGCAGGCTGGCCTCCCCTTACAGCTAACTCAACACAGTCAGACAGGCTGGCCTCCCCTTACAGCTAACTCAACACAGTCAGGCAGGCTGGCCTCCCCTTACAGCTAACTCAATACAGTCAGGCAGGCTGGCCTCCCCTTACAGCTAACTCAACACAGTCAGACAGGCTGGCCTCCCCTTACAGCTAACTCAACACAGTCAGACAGGCTGGCCTCCCCTTACAGCTAACTCAACACAGTCAGACAGGCTGGCCTCCCCTTACAGCTAACTCAACACAGTCAGACAGGCTGGCCTCCCCTTACAGCTAACTCAACACAGTCAGACAGGCTGGCCTCCCCTTACAGCTAACTCAACACAGTCAGACAGGCTGGCCTCCCCTTACAGCTAACTCAATACAGTCAGGCAGGCTGGCCTCCCCTTACAGCTAACTCAACACAGTCAGACAGGCTGGCCTCCCCTTACAGCTAACTCAACACAGTCAGACAGGCTGGCCTCCCCTTACAGCTAACTCAACACAGTCAGACAGGCTGGCCTCCCCTTACAGCTAACTCAACACAGTCAGACAGGCTGGCCTCCCCTTACAGCTAACTCAACACAGTCAGACAGGCTGGCCTCCCCTTACAGCTAACTCAACACAGTCAGACAGGCTGGCCTCCCCTTACAGCTAACTCAACACAGTCAGACAGGCTGGCCTCCCCTTACAGCTAACTCAACACAGTCAGACAGGCTGGCCTCCCCTTACAGCTAACTCAACACAGTCAGACAGGCTGGCCTCCCCTTACAGCTAACTCAACACAGTCAGACAGGCTGGCCTCCCCTTACAGCTAACTCAACACAGTCAGACAGGCTGGCCTCCTCTTACAGCTAACTCAACACAGTCAGACAGGCTGGCCTCCCCTTACAGCTAACTCAACACAGTCAGACAGGCTGGCCTCCCTTTACAGCTAACTCAACACAGTCAGGCAGGCTGGCCTCCCTTTACAGCTAACTCAACACAGTCAGACAGGCTGGCCCCCCCTTACAGCTAACTCAACACAGTCAGGCAGGCTGGCCTCCCCTTACAGCTAACTCAACACAGTCAGGCAGGCTGGCCTCCCCTTACAGCTAACTCAACACAGTCAGGCAGGCTGACCTCCCCTTACAGCTAACTCAACACAGTCAGGCAGGCTGGCCTCCCCTTACAGCTAACTCAATACAGTCAGGCAGGCTGGCCTCCCCTTACAGCTAACTCAACACAGTCAGGCAGGCTGGCCTCCCCTTACAGCTAACTCAACACAGTCAGGCAGGCTGGCCTCCCCTTACAGCTAACTCAACACAGTCAGGCAGGCTGGCCTCCCCTTACAGCTAACTCAACACAGTCAGGCAGGCTGGCCTCCCCTTACAGCTAACTCAACACAGTCAGACAGGCTGGCCTCCCCTTACAGCTAACTCAACACAGTCAGGCAGGCTGGCCTCCTCTTACAGCTAACTCAACACAGTCAGGCAGGCTGGCCTCCCCTTACAGCTAACTCAACACAGTCAGGCAGGCTGGCCTCCCCTTACAGCTAACTCAACACAGTCAGGCAGGCTGGCCTCCCCTTCAGCTAACTCAACACAGTCATGCAGGCTGGCCTCCCCTTACAGCTAACTCAACACAGTCAGACAGGCTGGCCTCCCCTTACAGCTAACTCAACACAGTCAGACAGGCTGGCCTCCCCTTACAGCTAACTCAACACAGTCAGACAGGCTGGCCTCCCCTTACAGCTAACTCAACACAGTCATGTAGGCTGGCCTCCCCTTACAGCTAACTCAACACAGTCAGACAGGCTGGCCTCCCCTTACAGCTAACTCAACACAGTCAGACAGGCTGGCCTCCCCTTACAGCTAACTCAACACAGTCAGGCAGGCTGGCCTCCCCTTACAGCTAACTCAATACAGTCAGGCAGGCTGGCCTCCCCTTACAGCTAACTCAACACAGTCAGACAGGCTGGCCTCCCCTTACAGCTAACTCAACACAGTCAGACAGGCTGGCCTCCCCTTACAGCTAACTCAACACAGTCAGACAGGCTGGCCTCCCCTTACAGCTAACTCAACACAGTCATGTAGGCTGGCCTCCCCTTACAGCTAACTCAACACAGTCATGTAGGCTGGCCTCCCCTTACAGCTAACTCAACACAGTCAGACAGGCTGGCCTCCCCTTACAGCTAACTCAACACAGTCAGGCAGGCTGGCCTCCCCTTACAGCTAACTCAACACAGTCAGGCAGGCTGGCCTCCCCTTACAGCTAACTCAACACAGTCAGGCAGGCTGGCCTCCCCTTACAGCTAACTCAACACAGTCAGACAGGCTGGCCTCCCCTTACAGCTAACTCAACACAGTCAGGCAGGCTGGCCTCCCCTTACAGCTAACTCAATACAGTCAGGCAGGCTGGCCTCCCCTTACAGCTAACTCAACACAGTCAGACAGGCTGGCCTCCCCTTACAGCTAACTCAACACAGTCAGACAGGCTGGCCTCCCCTTACAGCTAACTCAACACAGTCAGACAGGCTGGCCTCCCCTTACAGCTAACTCAACACAGTCAGACAGGCTGGCCTCCCCTTACAGCTAACTCAACACAGTCAGACAGGCTGGCCTCCCCTTACAGCTAACTCAATACAGTCATGCAGGCTGGCCTCCCCTTACAGCTAACTCAACACAGTCAGACAGGCTGGCCTCCCCTTACAGCTAACTCAACACAGTCAGACAGGCTGGCCTCCCCTTACAGGTAACTCAACACAGTCAGACAGGCTGGCCTCCCCTTACAGCTAACTCAACACAGTCAGACAGGCTGGCCTCCCCTTACAGCTAACTCAATACAGTCAGGCAGGCTGGCCTCCCCTTACAGCTAACTCAACACAGTCAGACAGGCTGGCCTCCCCTTACAGCTAACTCAACACAGTCAGACAGGCTGGCCTCCCCTTACAGCTAACTCAACACAGTCAGACAGGCTGGCCTCCCCTTACAGCTAACTCAACACAGTCAGACAGGCTGGCCTCCCCTTACAGCTAACTCAACACAGTCAGACAGGCTGGCCTCCCCTTACAGCTAACTCAACACAGTCAGACAGGCTGGCCTCCCCTTACAGCTAACTCAACACAGTCAGGCAGGCTGGCCTCCCCTTACAGCTAACTCAATACAGTCAGGCAGGCTGGCCTCCCCTTACAGCTAACTCAACACAGTCAGACAGGCTGGCCTCCCCTTACAGCTAACTCAACACAGTCAGACAGGCTGGCCTCCCCTTACAGCTAACTCAACACAGTCAGACAGGCTGGCCTCCCCTTACAGCTAACTCAACACAGTCATGTAGGCTGGCCTCCCCTTACAGCTAACTCAACACAGTCAGACAGGCTGGCCTCCCCTTACAGCTAACTCAACACAGTCAGACAGGCTGGCCTCCCCTTACAGCTAACTCAACACAGTCAGGCAGGCTGGCCTCCCCTTACAGCTAACTCAATACAGTCAGGCAGGCTGGCCTCCCCTTACAGCTAACTCAACACAGTCAGACAGGCTGGCCTCCCCTTACAGCTAACTCAACACAGTCAGACAGGCTGGCCTCCCCTTACAGCTAACTCAACACAGTCAGACAGGCTGGCCTCCCCTTACAGCTAACTCAACACAGTCAGACAGGCTGGCCTCCCCTTACAGCTAACTCAACACAGTCAGACAGGCTGGCCTCCCCTTACAGCTAACTCAACACAGTCAGACAGGCTGGCCTCCCCTTACAGCTAACTCAACACAGTCAGACAGGCTGGCCTCCCCTTACAGCTAACTCAACACAGTCAGACAGGCTGGCCTCCCCTTACAGCTAACTCAACACAGTCAGACAGGCTGGCCTCCCCTTACAGCTAACTCAACACAGTCAGACAGGCTGGCCTCCCCTTACAGCTAACTCAACACAGTCAGGCAGGCTGGCCTCCCCTTACAGCTAACTCAACACAGTCAGGCAGGCTGGCCTCCCCTTACAGCTAACTCAACACAGTCAGGCAGGCTGGCCTCCCCTTACAGCTAACTCAACACAGTCAGACAGGCTGGCCTCCCCTTACAGCTAACTCAACACAGTCAGGCAGGCTGGCCTCCCCTTACAGCTAACTCAATACAGTCAGGCAGGCTGGCCTCCCCTTACAGCTAACTCAACACAGTCAGACAGGCTGGCCTCCCCTTACAGCTAACTCAACACAGTCAGACAGGCTGGCCTCCCCTTACAGCTAACTCAACACAGTCAGACAGGCTGGCCTCCCCTTACAGCTAACTCAACACAGTCAGACAGGCTGGCCTCCCCTTACAGCTAACTCAACACAGTCAGACAGGCTGGCCTCCCCTTACAGCTAACTCAATACAGTCATGCAGGCTGGCCTCCCCTTACAGCTAACTCAACACAGTCAGACAGGCTGGCCTCCCCTTACAGCTAACTCAACACAGTCAGACAGGCTGGCCTCCCCTTACAGGTAACTCAACACAGTCAGACAGGCTGGCCTCCCCTTACAGCTAACTCAACACAGTCAGACAGGCTGGCCTCCCCTTACAGCTAACTCAATACAGTCAGGCAGGCTGGCCTCCCCTTACAGCTAACTCAACACAGTCAGACAGGCTGGCCTCCCCTTACAGCTAACTCAACACAGTCAGACAGGCTGGCCTCCCCTTACAGCTAACTCAACACAGTCAGACAGGCTGGCCTCCCCTTACAGCTAACTCAACACAGTCAGACAGGCTGGCCTCCCCTTACAGCTAACTCAACACAGTCAGACAGGCTGGCCTCCCCTTACAGCTAACTCAACACAGTCAGACAGGCTGGCCTCCCCTTACAGCTAACTCAACACAGTCAGGCAGGCTGGCCTCCCCTTACAGCTAACTCAATACAGTCAGGCAGGCTGGCCTCCCCTTACAGCTAACTCAACACAGTCAGACAGGCTGGCCTCCCCTTACAGCTAACTCAACACAGTCAGACAGGCTGGCCTCCCCTTACAGCTAACTCAACACAGTCAGACAGGCTGGCCTCCCCTTACAGCTAACTCAACACAGTCATGTAGGCTGGCCTCCCCTTACAGCTAACTCAACACAGTCAGACAGGCTGGCCTCCCCTTACAGCTAACTCAACACAGTCAGACAGGCTGGCCTCCCCTTACAGCTAACTCAACACAGTCAGGCAGGCTGGCCTCCCCTTACAGCTAACTCAATACAGTCAGGCAGGCTGGCCTCCCCTTACAGCTAACTCAACACAGTCAGACAGGCTGGCCTCCCCTTACAGCTAACTCAACACAGTCAGACAGGCTGGCCTCCCCTTACAGCTAACTCAACACAGTCAGACAGGCTGGCCTCCCCTTACAGCTAACTCAACACAGTCAGACAGGCTGGCCTCCCCTTACAGCTAACTCAACACAGTCAGACAGGCTGGCCTCCCCTTACAGCTAACTCAACACAGTCAGACAGGCTGGCCTCCCCTTACAGCTAACTCAACACAGTCAGACAGGCTGGCCTCCCCTTACAGCTAACTCAACACAGTCAGACAGGCTGGCCTCCCCTTACAGCTAACTCAACACAGTCAGACAGGCTGGCCTCCCCTTACAGCTAACTCAACACAGTCAGACAGGCTGGCCTCCCCTTACAGCTAACTCAACACAGTCAGACAGGCTGGCCTCCCCTTACAGCTAACTCAACACAGTCAGACAGGCTGGCCTCCCCTTACAGCTAACTCAATACAGTCATGCAGGCTGGCCTCCCCTTACAGCTAACTCAATACAGTCAGGCAGGCTGCATCAGAGAGGACCTTGGGAGGCTGAGGATGAAAACACACAATGGTCTACTTTACCTCTCTTCCTTGATCTGCACTATCAAAGACCTCTCCCCTTCTCACCTCCTCCCCTCCTTTCCCCCTCTCTTTCCATCCTCTCCTCCTCCCCTCCTCTCTTCCCCTCCTCTCCTCCTCTCTTCCCCTTCTCTCCTCTTCTCCTCCTCTCTTCCCCTCCTCTCCTCCTCGCCTCCTCTCCTACTCTCCTGTCCTCCTATCCTCACTGGACAAAAGACTACTTTAGTTGTTTGTTGTTGTTATTGATATTGTTTCCCCCATTCATACCACAAAGCCAGCTGACCATGACTCTGATGCTAATGTGAAGGTGGAGAGGGTTTTATAATCAGTGCCAGTGCAGATCAGAGGGGCTCGGGACGGGGTAGGAGAGGAGAGGAGGGGCTCGGGCCGGGGGGAGTGGAGACGAGAGGAGGAACGTGTAGCATTGAACATCAAACGCACACAGCTATCAGAGGAGCTTCTGTGTTTGACCAGCCTTGACCTTCTTTACAGCACAAGGCCCCAGTCATAATGATATCAAGAATTTACTACAACATCATTTCACTATCTGAAATCATTCAAATTGCTTTTTGAAAAAATAACAAACTTCTTTTCATGGCTGTTTTGTATCTGATATTTGCACATTGCTTTTTGTGGATGCATGCCACCATGGTTAGGGCCCTGAGTTGGGATAAACTCTGGCTCGTATGTTTGGGCTATCGAGAGCCTGGGACTGTAAGGTTCTATCTGCATTCTAGTCAAAATGTAGTTAATGACATAGCCTTGTTCCGTTCAATGTTCTCTACCAATATAGTTGTTAATATGTTGCTATGATCAAAAGAATGCACCCAAACCAATGATGGTTCGGAACTTTAAAGCAAATGATCTCAGATTATACCATGGCATTGTTGAATACTCGTTTCTGATTGGCTTGAAGGGCATTCTAAAGCGCTCGCTATGTATGGGCCATGTATGGGAGGATGGAGTTTTTCCTGTTCAGCTCACATGGTTATTGAATTGGTTGACCCACTCTGCTCCTCAGTGAGGTGTGTCTCCTCTGTTTTGATTCGTTGACTGTCCAAGATGCAGATCACCTGAACAGGAATTTAATTTTTTTTATTTAACCAGGTAGACCAGTTGACAGCAAGTTTTAATTTACAACTGCGACCTGGCCAAGATAAAGCAAAGCAGTGCGACACAAACAACAACACAGAGTTACACATGGGACAAACAAATGTACAGTCAATAACACAATAGAAAAATCTATATACAGTGTGTGCAAATGTAGTAAGATTAGGAAGGTAAGGCAATAAATAGGCCATAGTGGCGAGATTATTACAATTTAGCATTAACACTGGAGTGATAGATGTGCAGAAGATTATGTGCAAGTAGAGATACTGGGGTGCAAAAGAGCAAAAATAAATACCAATATGGGGATGAGGTAGTTGGGTGGGCTATTTACAGATGGGCTGTGTACAGGTGCAGTGATTGATAAACTGCTCTGACAGCTGATGCTTAAAGTTAGTGAGGGAGATATGTCTCCAGCTTCAGTGATTTTTGGAAAATTCGCTCCAGTCCTTGGCAGCAGAGAACTGGAAGGAAAGGCGGCCAAATCAGGAGTTGGCTTTGGGGATGACCAGTGAAATATACCTGCTGGAGCACGTGCTACGGGTGGGTGTTGTTATGGGGACCAGTGAGCTGAGATAAGGTGGGGCTTTACCTAGCGAAGACTTATAGATGACCTGGAGCCAGTGGGTTTGGTGATGAATATGAAGCGAGGCCCAGCCAACGAGAGCATACAGGTCGCAGGGGTGGGTGGTATATGGGGCTTTGGTGACAAAACGGATGGCACTGTGATAGACTGCATCCAGTTTGCTGAGTAGAGTGTTGGATGCTATTTTGTAAATGACATCGCCGAAGTCAAGGATCGGTAGGATATTCAGTTTTACGAGGGTATGTTTGGCAGCATGAGTGAAGCAGGCTTTGTTGTGAAATTGGAAGCCGATTCTAGATTTAATTTTGGATTGGAGATGCTTAATGTGAGTCTGTAAGGAGAGTTTACTGTCTAACCAGACACCTAGGTATTTGTAGTTGTCCACGTATTCTAAGTCAGAACCGTCCAGAGTAGTGATGCTAGTCGGGTGGGCAGGTGCAGGCAGCGATCGGTTTAAGAGCATGCATTTAGTTTTACTAGCACTTAAGAGCAGTTGGAGGCCAAGGAAGGACTGTTGTATGGCATTGAAGCTTGCCTGGAGGTTTGTTAACACAGTGTGCAAAGAAGAGCCAGATGTATACAGTATGGTGTCGTCTGCGTAGAGGTGAATCAGAGAATCCCCAGCAGCAAGAGCGACATCGTTGATATATACAGAGAAAAGAGTCGGCCCGAGAATTGAAACCTGTGGCACCCCCATAGAGACTGCCAGAGGTCCGGACAACAGGCCCTCCGATTTGACACACTGAACTCTATCTGAGAACCAATTGGTGAACCAGGCGAGGCAGTCATTTGAGAAACCAAGGCTGTCGATAAGAATGCGGTGATTGACAGAGTCGAAAGCCTTGGCCAGGTCGATGAAGACGGCTGCACAGTACTGTCTTTTATGGTGGTTGTGATATCGTTTAGGACCTTGAGCGTGGCTGCGGTGCACCCATGACCAGCTCTGAAACCAGATTGCATAGCGGAGAAGGTAAGGTGGGATTCGAAATGGTCGGTGATCTGTTTGTTAACTTGTCTTTCGAAGACTTTAAAAAGGCAGGGTAGGATGGATATAGGTCTATAACAGTTTCGGTCTAGAGTGTCTCCCCCTTTGAAGAGGGGAATGACCGCGGCAGCTTTCCAATCTTTAGGGATCCTCAGACGATACGAAAGAGAGGTTGAACAGACTGGTAATAGGGATTGCAACAATTGCGGCGGATCATTTTAGAAAGAGAGGGTCCAGATTGTCTAGCCCAGCTGATTTGTAGGGGTCCAGATTTTGTAGCTATTTCAGAACACCAGCTATCTGGATTTGGGTGAAGGAGAATCTGGGGGGCTTGGGCAAGTTGCTGCGGGGGGTGCAGAGCTGTTGGCCGGGGTAGAGGTAGCCAGGTGGAAAGCATGGCCAGACGTAGAAAAATGCTTCTTGAAATTCTCGATTATCGTGGATTTATCGGTGGTGACAGTGTTTCCTAGCCTCAGTGCAGTGGGCAGCTGGGAGGAGGTGCTCTTATTCTCCATGGACTTTACAGTGTCCCAAAACTTTTTGGAGTTAGTGTTATACGATGCAAATTTCTGTTTGAAAAAGCCAGCCTTTGCTTTCCTAACTGCCTGTGTATATTGGTTCCTAACTTCTCTGAAAAGTTGCATATCGTGGGGGCTATTTGATGCTAATGCAGGATGCAGGATGTTTTTGTGCTGGTCGAGGGCAGTCAAGTCTGGAGTCAAGCAAGGGCTATATCTGTTCTTAGTTCTTGTCAAGCCCTGAACTTAGAGAGCCTTTTTATGTCTCTATTTGGTTTGGTCAGGGTGTGATTTGGGTGGGCATTCTATGTTCTTTATTTCTAGGTTTTGTGTTTCTTTTTTCTGGCCGAGTGAGGTTCCCAATCATAGGCAGCTGTCTATCGTTGTCTCAGATTGGGGATCATACTTAGGCAGCCCTTTTCCCTCCTTCTGTGTGGGATCTTGTTCTCTGTTTATGTGCAGGTAGTTTGCACATCGAAGCTGTTCGGTCGTTGTATTCTTTATTGTTTTGTCCTTTCAAAGTTTCACTTCGTTATTAAATTATGTGGAACTCAAAGAACGCTGAGCCTTGGTCTCTTCCGACGACGACACCTGTTACAGTTAAAAAAAAATGAATGAGGCATGCTTATTTAAGATGGTGAGGAAAGCACTTTTAAGAACGACCAGGCATTCTCTATTGATGGGATGAGGTCAATATCCTTCCAGGATACCCGGGCCAGGTCGATTAGAAAGGCCTGCTCGCTGAAGTGTTTTAGGGAGCATTTGACAGTGATGAGGGGTGGTCGTTTGACCGCGGACCCATTACGGATGCAAGCAATGAGGCAGTGATCGCTGAGATCCTGGTTGAAGACAGCAGAGGTGTATTTAGAGGACAGGTTGGTCAGGATGATATCTATGAGGGTGCCCGTGTTTATGGATTTGGGGTTGTACCTGGTGGGTTCCTTGATAATTTGTGTGAGATTGAGGGCATCTAGCTTAGATTTTAGAACTGCCAGGGTGTTAAGCATATCCCAGTTTAGGTCACCTAACAGAACGAACTCCGAAGATAAATGGGGGCAATCAATTCGCATATGGAGTCCAGGGCACAACTGGGGGCTGAGTGGGGTCTATAGCAAGTGGCAACAGTGAGAGACTTATTTCTGGAAAGGTGGATTTTTAGAAATAGAAGCTCAAACTGTTTGGGCACAGACCTGGATTGCATGACAGAACTCTGCAGGCTATCTCTGCACTAGATTGCAACTCCACCCACTTTGGTAGTTCTATCTCGGTGGAAAATGTTGTAGTTGAGGATGGAAATTTCAGAATTTTTGGTGGCCTTCCCTTACAGCTAACTCAACACAGTCAGACTAGGACATCAGGGTTGGCGGAGTGTGCTAAAGCAGTGAATAAAACAAACTTAGGGAGGAGGCTTCTGATGTTAACATGCATGAAACCAAGGCTTTTACGGTTACAGAAGTCAACAAATGAGAGCGCCTGGGGAATAGGTGTGGTACTGGGGTCTATAGGGCCTGGGTTAACCTCTACATCTCCAGAGGAACAGAGGAGGAGTAGGATAAGGGTACGGCTAAAGGCTATAAGAACTGGTCGTCTAGTGCATTGGGAACAAAGAATAAAAGGAGCTGATTTCTGGGCGTGGTAGAATAGATTCAGATTATAATGTACAGACAAGGGTATGGTAGGATGTGAGTACAGTGGAGGTAAACCTAGGCGTTGAGTGACGATGAGAGAGGTTTTGTCTCTGGTGGGACCAGCTAAGCCAGGTGAGGTCTCCGCATGTGTGGGGGGTGGGACAAAAGAGCTATCTAAGGCAAGGTGAGCAGGACTGAGGGCTCTACAGTGAAATAAAACAATAAGGACTAGCCGAGACAGCAGTAGACAAGGCATATTGACATTAGAAAGGCATAAAGCAATCACAGGTGTTGATCAGGAGAGCTAAGACAATAACAGGTAAATGGTGATGAATGGGCAGAGCGGGCCAGTTAGGTACATACGGGACTTGAGTTCGAGGCTGGGGCCGACAGATAAACAAAATGAGGTACCGTGTTATTGAAACAGTCCAGGGGGCATCAGCTGTGTAGCCAAGTGATCATAGGGTCCAAAGAACAGCAATAGGTGAGTAAGGGTGGCGTACATTAGTTAGTACTACAATAGGCGGGTGGGAGACACGGCGCTTAGAAAGCTAGCGGGCCGGGGCAAGAAGATGGGTCTTCGGCTACATCGCAAAAGAAAAGCCCGTTGAGACCACATCGGACGACCACGTAGGCAGACCAGTCGTGATGGATCGGCGGGGCTCCGCGTTGACAACAAAGGGTCCAGGCCAATTGTCAAAAGAGGTATTGTAGCCCTAGAAGTAGCTGGTATATGGGGCTAGCTTGTGGCTAGCTCAAGGTTAACTGGTGCTTGCTTCAGGACAGAGGCGTTAGCTAACAGTAGCCACTCGGTAGCAGCTAGCTAGCTGCGAAGATCCGGTGTAATGATCCAGATGAGCAGGAATCCGATGATGTGGTAGGGAGAAGCAGTCCGATATGCTCTGGGTTGATATCGCGCTGTGCATACTGGCATGTATTGTACGAGCTAAAAGACCGCTAGCCGTGGCTAACAAAGACTAGTAGCTAGTTAGCAGGTTAGCTCCTGACAGAGGTTCCAGTTATAAGGAATAAAAATAGCAGATCCGTACCACCTTGGGTGAGGCGGGTTGCAGGAAAGTATATTTGGATCGTAGAAAGAAAGTGAGACTAAAATGTATATGAGAAAAAAAACAGCTATTTACACGGGATAAGACAAAGACTAACACAACACACAACCGACTGCTACGCCATCTTGGAATTTTTTGATGCTACAGTTGGTTGTTCCACTATAACCATGGAAACCCACATCTGCAATGTGAACCAGAAAGTGCATTATGCGCTCGCATGCACAGTTCACCCTCGTTTACATTTGTTAGGACAGACAGAACAGAGGAGAGGGAGAGGGAAAGAGTGCCTAAGAGGGCGGGCTGAAGGAAATAGAGGGGCAATGGCCAAAGACTCTTACTTATCCACCTTGACTTTTTCTACTCACCCTCATTACCTGTAATCATTAAGGAAAAGCAACAAGGAAAGGAGAAAAAGAGAAGATAGTTAACTATGCGAACACACAAAGGAAACTGATAGAAGTGTATATGACACACAGAGGAGAGATTGCAAGAGAGAGAGAGAGAGGGGAGAGGGAGAGTGAGAGAGGGGGAGGGAGTGAGGGGGGGAGTAAGAGAGAGAGAGAGAGAGGTTAGAGAGAGAGAGAGAGATTTGTTTACCATTCCCCATTCCTCCCACGGTAGAGAGGGGGATTCATTAGGGTCTTGTGTAAATCAATCTGCTTCTCCTTAAAGTGCTGTCAATTACAGCCATGATGCCTGGCAGCCTGACATCACTCTGTGGAGATTTAACATGAAGGCCAATTAATCATCATGATTAATTCACGCACAAACCAGATGCAACTGTTCAAGTTGTGCTCACACACACACACACACACACACACACACACACACACACACACACACACACACACACACTAAAGGATGGGGAGGTCCTCAAAGGGGGAGAGCATGTTCAGTGATTAGTGCCACCAAGAGGCCAATAGCCTGAGCACCCACATACTGCTACAACAACCCACCTGATATTCTACACTAGTTCTCCAATGCTTCCCACAGTTGTGTCAAGTTGGCTGGATGTCATTTGGGTGGTGGACCATTTTTGATACACACGGGAAACTGTTGAGTGTGAAAAACCCAGCAGCGTTGCAGTTCTTGACACAAACCGGTGCGCATGGAACCTACTACCATACTTAAATATTGTGTCTTGCCCATTCACAATCTGAATGGCATACATACACAATCCATGTCTCAATTGTCTCAAGGCTTAAAAATCCTTCTTTATTAACCTGTGTCCTTCCCTTCATCTACACTGATTGAAGCGCATTGAACAAGTGACATCAATAAGGAATCATAGCGTTCACCTGGATTCATCTGGTCAATCTATGTCATGGAAAGAGCAGGTGTTCTTAATGTTTTGTATACGTAGTGTATGTATACACGTATACATATAGAGCCCTGTCTGTGATTGGTTTGACACTGCAGCAGTGCAGTAATAATGTTGGCACAGCCTTGATGGTTAAATATAAATTGGTGAAATGATCTAGCTCTCATAATGAAGTATATGTGCCATTACACATGGTCCTGTGGTAACCATTGTTCAGCGTGCTGGGTTACCTACTGTAATATTTCCTACTCATCACAATGATAAAATAAATTCCATATTAGCAGACTGAAGCGTGGATATGCAACTGGTCCTGAAGTTATTAACTAGCTAGTCAATCACCTGAGGTTAAGGAAATGGCCTGAATGTTAGTGACACAGGTGGTAATGTGCTTTCCTCATACCTGCAGGGTCTCTGGTACAAGCTCCCGTTAGATAGAGCCAGAGCTAAATGAAGCCGGGCACCGACACCTTCAGTTAATGAGACAGCCAGGCAGAACGGAACTCCAGCACCATGAACTCCAGCACCATACAGTCCAGCACCATGAACTCCAGCACCATACACTCCATACACTCCAGCACCATGAACTCCAGCACCATACAGTCCAGCACCATGAACTCCAGCACCATACACTCCATACACTCCAGCACCATGAACTCCAGCACCATACACTCCATACACTCCAGCACCATGAACTCCAGCACCATACAACCCAGCACAATGAGCTCCAGCACCATACACGCCATACACTCCAGCACCATGAAATCCAGCACCATAAACTCCATACAGTCCAGCACCATGAAATCCAGCACCATAAACTCCATACAGTACACCACCATGAACTCCAGCACCATACACTCCATATACTCCAGCACCATGAACACCAGCACCATACAACCCAGCACAATGAGCTCCAGCACCATACACTCCATACAGTCCAGCACCATGAACTCCAGCACCATAAATTCCATACACTCCAGCACCATGAACTCCAGCACCATACACTTCTGCACCATACATTCCAGCACCATACACTCCAGCAACATACACTCCAGCAACATACCCTCCAGCGCCATACACTCCAGCACCATACACTTCTGCACCATACATTCCAGCACCATACACTCCAGCAACATACACTCCAGCAACATACCCTCCAGCACCATATACTCCATTCACTCCAGCACCATATGGATACCAAGAGGCGTAGAATAGAAATTCAGATAAAAGTGCTAACATTGAAATTACAGCAGAAACTCTAACCCTAACCCTAGCTTCAAGTCTAACCATAGCTTCAAGTCTAACCCTAGCTTCAAGTCTAACCATAGCTTCATGTCTAACCCTAGCTTCATGTCTAACCCTAGCTTCATGTCTAACCCTAGCTTCATGTCTAACCCTAGCTTCATGCCTAACCCTAGTTTCATGTCTAACCCTAGCTTCATGTCTAACCCTAGCTTCATGTCTAACCCTAGCTTCATGCCTAACCCTAGCTTCATGCCTAACCCTAGCTTCATGTCTAACCCTAGCTTCATGTCTAACCCTAGCTTCATGTCTAACCCTAGCTTCAAGTCTAACCATAGCTTCATGCCTAACCCTAGTTTCATGTCTAACCCTAGCTTCATGTCTAACCCTAGCTTCATGCCTAACCCTAGCTTCATGCCTAACCCTAGCTTCATGCCAAACACTAGCTTCATGTCTAACCCTAGCTTCATGCCTAACCCTAGCTTCATGTCCTACCCTAGCTTCATGCCCTACCCTAGCTTCATGTCTAACCCTAGCTTCATGTCTAACCCTAGCTTCATGTCTAACCCTAGCTTCATGTCTAACCCTAGCTTCATGTCTAACCCTAGCTTCATGTCCTACCCTAGCTTCATGTCCGGCCCTAGCTTCATGTCCTACCCTAGCTTCATGTCTAACCCTAGCTTCATGTCTAACCCTAGCTTCATGTCTAACCCTAGCTTCATGTCCTACCCTAGCTTCATGTCCTACCCTAGCTTCATGTCCTACCCTAGCTTCATGTCTAACCTTAGCTTCATGCCTAACCCTAGCTTCATGTCTAACCCTAGCTTCATGTCCTACCCTAAATTCATGTCCTACCCTAGCTTCATGTCTAACCCTAGCTTCATGCCTAACCCTAGCTTCATGCCCAACCCTAGCTTCATGTCTAACCCTAGCGTCATGTCTAACCCTAGCTTCATGTCTAACCCTAGCTTCATGTCCTACCCTAGCTTCATGCCTAACCCTAGCTTCATGTCCTAACCCTAGCTTCATGTCCTACCCCTAGCTTCATGTCTAACCCTAGCTTCATGTCTAACCCTAGCTTCATGTCTAACCCTAGCTTCATGTCCTACCCTAGCTTCATGTCCTACCCTAGCTTCATGTCTAACCCTAGCTTCATGTCTAACCCTAGCTTCATGTCTAACCCTAGCTTCATGCCTAACCCTAGCTTCATGTCCTAACCCTAGCTTCATGTCCTACCCTAGCTTCATGTCTAACCCTAGCTTCATGTCTAACCCTAGCTTCATGTCTAGCCCTAGCTTCATGTCTAACCCTAGCTTCATGCCTAACCCTAGCTTCATGCCCTACCCTAGCTTCATGTCTAACCCTAGCTTCATGTCTAACCCTAGCTTCATGTCTAACCCTAGCTTCATGTCCTACCCTAGCTTCATGCCTAACCCTAGCTTCATGTTCTACCCCTAGCTTCATGTCTAACCCTAGCTTCATGTCTAACCCTAGCTTCATGTCTAACCCTAGCTTCATGCTTAACCCTAGCTTCATGTCCTACCCTAGCTTCATGCCCTACCCTAGCTTCATGTCCTAACCCTAGCTTCATGTTCTACCCCTAGCTTCATGTCTAACCCTAGCTTCATGCCTAACCCTAGCTTCATGCCCTACCCTAGCTTCATGTCTAACCCTAGCTTCATGTCTAACCCTATCTTCATGTCTAACCCTAGCTTCATGTCCTACCCTAGCTTCATGCCTAACCCTAGCTTCATGTTCTACCCCTAGCTTCATGTCTAACCCTATCTTCATGTCTAACCCTAGCTTCATGTCTAACCTTAGCTTCATGCCTAACCCTAGCTTCATGTCCTACCCTAGCTTCATGCCCTACCCTAGCTTCATGTCTAATCCTAGCTTCATGTCCTACCCTAGCTTCATGCCTAACCCTAGCTTCATGTCCTAACCCTAGCTTCATGTTCTACCCCTAGCTTCATGTCTAACCCTAGCTTCATGTCTAACCCTAGCTTGATGCCTAACCCTAGCTTCATGTCCTACCCTAGCTTCATGCCTAACCCTAGCTTCATGTCCTAACCCTAGCTTCATGTCCTAACCCTAGCTTCATGTCCTACCCTAGCTTCATGTCCGGCCCTAGCTTCATGTCCTACCCTAGCTTCATGTCTAACCCTAGCTTCATGTCCTACCCTAAATTCATGTCCTACCCTAGCTTCATGTCTAACCCTAGCTTCATGCCTAACCCTAGCTTCATGCCCAACCCTAGCTTCATGTCTAACCCTAGCGTCATGTCTAACCCTAGCTTCATGTCTAACCCTAGCTTCATGTCCTACCCTAGCTTCATGCCTAACCCTAGCTTCATGTCCTAACCCTAGCTTCATGTCCTACCCCTAGCTTCATGTCTAACCCTAGCTTCATGTCTAACCCTAGCTTCATGTCTAACCCTAGCTTCATGTCCTACCCTAGCTTCATGTCCTACCCTAGCTTCATGTCTAACCCTAGCTTCATGTCTAACCCTAGCTTCATGTCTAACCCTAGCTTCATGCCTAACCCTAGCTTCATGTCCTAACCCTAGCTTCATGTCCTACCCTAGCTTCATGTCTAACCCTAGCTTCATGTCTAACCCTAGCTTCATGTCTAACCCTAGCTTCATGTCTAACCCTAGCTTCATGCCTAACCCTAGCTTCATGCCCTACCCTAGCTTCATGTCTAACCCTAGCTTCATGTCTAACCCTAGCTTCATGTCTAACCCTAGCTTCATGTCCTACCCTAGCTTCATGCCTAACCCTAGCTTCATGTTCTACCCCTAGCTTCATGTCTAACCCTAGCTTCATGTCTAACCCTAGCTTCATGTCTAACCCTAGCTTCATGCTTAACCCTAGCTTCATGTCCTACCCTAGCTTCATGCCCTACCCTAGCTTCATGTCCTAACCCTAGCTTCATGTTCTACCCCTAGCTTCATGTCTAACCCTAGCTTCATGCCTAACCCTAGCTTCATGCCCTACCCTAGCTTCATGTCTAACCCTAGCTTCATGTCTAACCCTATCTTCATGTCTAACCCTAGCTTCATGTCCTACCCTAGCTTCATGCCTAACCCTAGCTTCATGTTCTACCCCTAGCTTCATGTCTAACCCTATCTTCATGTCTAACCCTAGCTTCATGTCTAACCCTAGCTTCATGCCTAACCCTAGCTTCATGTCCTACCCTAGCTTCATGCCCTACCCTAGCTTCATGTCTAATCCTAGCTTCATGTCCTACCCTAGCTTCATGCCTAACCCTAGCTTCATGTCCTAACCCTAGCTTCATGTTCTACCCCTAGCTTCATGTCTAACCCTAGCTTCATGTCTAACCCTAGCTTGATGCCTAACCCTAGCTTCATGTCCTACCCTAGCTTCATGCCTAACCCTAGCTTCATGTCCTAACCCTAGCTTCATGTCCTACCCTAGTTTCATGCCCTACCCTAGCTTCATGTCTAATCCTAGCTTCATGTCCTACCCTAGCTTCGTGTCTAACCCTAGCTTCATGTCTAACCCTAGCTTCATGCCTAACCCTAGCTTCATGCCTAACCCTAGCTTCATGTCTAACCCTAGCTTCATGTCTAACCCTAGCTTCATGTCTAACCCTAGCTTCATGCCTAACCCTAGCTTCATGTCTAACCCTAGCTTGATGCCTAACCCTAGCTTAACGTCTGCGTCCTATTTAAACCCTAACCCTAGTCTTGTCAACACCCTATTTTCAACCCTTACCCTAACCCCTCCAAATGATGTCCCCCGCCTCTGCATTCCAAATTTGACCCCTGACTGTACCCCCTAAATTGCTACCATAGGCTGAACAGTTAGCCTTTCTTCTGGTCTGCTGGGCCACAAACAGACGAAAAGCCAATAAGAGAACCAATGTTATTGAATGAAGTGTTGAAATGTAATTAACAGACACTTAACTATAATCCATTGAAGCCTTGATAATGAGTGCTTCTCTCCATTTCACTGATAAGGCAACTGTTGTCCAGGGTCCTATTCAATTAAAGAACTGTGTTTCCTCTTTGTATAACGAAGGACGTAACAATTCTTCTCTATTTGTATGAGTTTGGGGAATGGAAGTTGTCTCTGCCTGTTGTCTCATTACCTGTCATGGCACATTGTAGGTGGGAAACTGCTTTCCCCCTCCCCCAGATCATTACAATGGAAACTCAGCTTGACACAGGGTTTTTCACGATGTCCATGTGAAGCATCAATAAACACTAATGTATTGCTCTATTACATTCTGTAGCAGGCTTTTGTTCCAACCCAGCACCAACACACTTCATTCAGCTAATCACAGTCCTGATAAGCAGGTGATTAGTAGAATCAGTAGGATCTATGTTCTCCGTCTCTATCTAACATCCATCTGCGATATGAGACTTACACACCTCCCACACTCATCTCCCTCCCAGTATACGGAGCCCAGCATATGTTAACCCAACCAGGGTTAGATCAGACAGATAGGCGATAGATGAGGGAAACGGGGTCTTTGTTAGCCTATTCCTTCACATGAAGTGTAGCATCCAAACACAGAACATATCATCTCCCCAGAATGTAGAGCCACTGATCTATCAGATCAGAACCAGGATCTTAATTAACCGATCTTCCCCTCCAGATAGAGCCCCCCCGCTGGACCAGACAGTGGGCAGGCTCATCCGCCATTCTGGCTCTGCCTCTCTCCAGTTGATGTTTGAAGAGTGGAACATGAAAGCGACTGCAGTCCCTTCCACGTGGGAAAGAATGGGCATCTTAATTAAAAAGCGTTGCGTGTTATTTGCCATAACAAAGGGAAATTTGGAGTTCATTTAAATCCAATTAGGCTTAGGCTGATGTCTCAGGAGATGAGAGAGTAACTGGTGTTTGAACACAGGCTGCTTTCTTCTGTGCTCTAGGAGATTGATAAAAGCAATAACCAGAACATGTAGACTCCGAGAAAAAGAAGAAGATGGGTCTCTGGCTGTGAACTTTAGTGTGGAGGCTCGAACATGACAGGATGGAATTACAAGACAATTAGCAGAGAAATGAAACCCTGCCTCAGCTCGTTATCAAGGAAGTTGTGATGGTGGAGTCCCACAGAGATGCAGGTGTGTCACGATGTTGCCATAGATGATTTGAGGCATCTGATCTTATCTGCATGTATCTAATTAGAAGATAAGCTCTGGTTATCAACAACCAGGTGTAGGATTGGAAGCAGTGCAGAACCACAGCAGAAGAAGATCTGAGTCAAATCATCCCAATGCCTACAAACTTTAAACTGCCTGAAAAGTATCTACATTTTTCCCCTGTAGTTGCTTTTTGAGTCAAGGAAGCTTTTATTGATCCCTCCCTTCTTAAAGACATGCTCCAGAACTTTGGTGACTAAGTATTTTTTAAACCTTACGCTTTGGGATGGATTTGTCAATGTGTAGTTCATACATGCATAATCTATGAGCAAAATACCTGTTTAACCTCAGTTAGCCATGAAATCCCTAGATTGAAAGCAACTATTTTTCTGGAAGCTGTGCTGTGGCATTTTTCCCACATGGGCCAGCCCCCTAGCAATTCGAGTTCTAGACAATGAGCTTCGTCCCTTTCCAATTTGAGTGACAGCTAGCAAGATGCACAAACAGCAGAGCGAGAGAGAGAGCAATGACTTGGTGCACATACAGTATGTGACGTAGTACGCAATTTTCGGGGACCACATTTGGCTCGTGAGCTCGACTTTCAGAACTACTGGCTAAAAAGTGTACAAAATTACTGGAGAATCTCTTAACATTTGCCCTTTCAACAGATAAAAGGAATTATCTGTTGAAAGGATGTTATTGATGTTTGGGCGGGACGGGGGTACATTCTCATTTCGATCCTGATTCAGCATTAAAGACCCTGTCTACACACACATACACCTACACACACACACACAGTGACCACGACCTCTCTCCTTTGACCTTGTCTGAAGACCTATAGATCATGTCTGGACTTGCGTCCGATCACCAATAGTAGAGAGGACATTGATGTGGTTAAATGGGATTATTGTAATGACATTGCATGTATAATCCTGTTCCCTGGCCACATCCCTAATGCACTAATATCCATACATTTCCATGGATGGGGAAATAAATGTATATCTTCAAATTTATGTCACGCAATACAGAAAGCCTTTTCTCAAGAATTTTGAGAGAATGGCATGTTTAGTTACCTCATGCAAAAACATTAGGGGAGATTTTCTACCATACTTGAAAGGCAGTCAGATCTGGAAATATGCAAAGCCTGGAAATGAGATGGAGATTTGAAACAGTCATAAATGGACATCTGGCAGCCATCTGATAGGACATGGAGCTATGTCCCATGATGCAATAGTGTAGAAGTATTGTAGAAGTATTGGAACTGTGATTTCTAAACAAAGTAAGTGAATCCGTCTGTCTGTCTGTCTGTCTGTCTGTCTGTCTGTCTGTCTGTCTGTCTGTCTGTCTGTCTGTCTGTCTGTCTGTCTGTCTGTCTGTGATTACCTATACTAATACTATGCAGAATGAAGTGTTGAGCAGCACTTGATCCTTTACAGCAATATGGGGAGCAGAACTGTCAGAGCTGCCTAATACTGTGATCCATCATCCACTATATCCTGTGTGTGTGTGTGTGTGTGTGTGTGTGTGTGTGTGTGTGTGTGTGTGTGTGTGTGTGTGTGTTGTGCATGTTCATAATTAAATCACTAGATCAATACTACCCAGCAGCCTATGACTCCCTCTCAAGACCGTTACAATATGCCACGTTCTTACTCTCCCTAAACCTCTCCCTGTTTCTCCTTCTATACCTTTTTCCCTCTCTATGTCTGTAAATATAAGTGCATGTTACGATGCAGAACTCAAGCCTAGGGATAGCATGTTTCTCTGAAGTCCTGTTGGGGATGGAAGACAGAGAGGGGGGGGGGGGGGGGGGGGCTGGGGTGAGGATGGAAGATGGAGAGGGGGAAGGTGGGGCTGGGGTGAGGATGGAATATGGAGAGGGGGGAGGTGGGGCTGGGGTGAGGATGGAAGATGGAGAGGGGGGAGGTGGGGCTGGGGTGAGGATGGAATATGGAGAGGGGGGAGGTGGGGCTGGGGTGAGGATGGAAGACGGAGAGGTGGGGCTGGGGTGAGGATGGAAGACGGAGAGGGGGAGATGGGAAGTTGGGCTGGGGTGAGGATGGAAGACGGAGAGGGGGAGGTGGGAGGTTGGGCTGGGGTGAAGATGGAAGACGGAGAGGGGGGAGGTGGGAGGTTGGAGGTTGGGCTGGGGTGAGCATGTAAGACGGAGATGGGGAGGTGGGAGTTTGGGCTGGGGTGAGGATGGAAGACGGAGAGGGGGGAGGTGGGAGGTTGGGCTGGGGTGAGGATGTAAGACGGAGAGGGGGAGGTGGGAGGTTGGGCTGGGGTGAGGATGTAAGACGGAGAAGGGGGAGGTGGGAGGTTGGGCTGGGGTGAGGATGTAAGACGGAGAGGGGGGAGGTGGGAGGTTGGAGGTTGGGCTGGGGTGAGGATGTAAGACGGAGAGGGGGAGGTGGAGGGTGGGCTGGGGTGAGGATGGAAGACGGAGAGGGGGGAGGTGGAGGGTGGGGCTGGGGCTGGGGTGAGGATGGAAGACGGAGAGGGGGGAGATGGGGGGTTGGAGGTTGGGCTGGGGTGAGGATGTAAGACGGAGAGGGGGAGGTGGGAGGTTGGGCTGGGGTGAGGATGGAAGACGGAGAGGGAGGAGGTGGAGGGTGGGGCTGGGGTGAGGATGTAAGACGGAGAGGGGGGAGGTGGGAGGTTGGGCTGGGGTGAGGATGTAAGACGGAGAGGGGGGAGGTGCAGGGTGGGGCTGGGGCGGTGGTGAGGATGTAAGACGGAGAGGGGGGAGGTGGGAGGTTGGAGGTTGGGCTGGGGTGAGGATGTAAGACGGAGAGGGGGAGGTGGGAGTTTGGGCTGGGGTGAGGATGGAAGACGGAGAGGGGGAGGTGGGAGTTTGGGCTGGGGTGAGGATGGAAGACGGAGAGGGGGGAGGTGGGGCTGGGATGAGGATGTAAGACGGAGAGGGGGGAGGTGGGAGGTTGGAGGTTGGGCTGGGGTGAGGATGTAAGACGGAGAGGATGGAGGTGGGAGGTTGGGCTGGGGTGAGGATGGAAGACGGAGAGGGGGGAGGTGGAGGGTGGGGCTGGGGTGAGGATGTAAGAGGGAGAGGGGGAGGTGGGAGGTTGGGCTGAGGTGAGGATGTAAGACAGAGAGGGGGAGGTGGGAGGTTGGGCTGAGGTGAGGATGTAAGACGGAGAGGGGGGAGGTGGGAGGTTGGAGGTTGGGTTGGGGTGAGGATGTAAGACGGAGAGGATGGAGGTGGGAGGTTGGGCTGAGGTGAGGATGTAAGAGGGAGAGGGGGGAGGTGGGAGGTTGGAGGTTGGGCTGGGGTGAGGATGTAAGACGGAGAGGGGGAGGTGGGAGGTTGGGCTGAGGTGAGGATGTAAGACGGAGAGGGGGGAGGTGGGAGGTTGGAGCTTGGGCTGGGGTGAGGATGTAAGACGGAGAGGAGGGAGGTGGGAGGTTGGAGGTTGGGCTGGGGTGAGGATGTAAGACAGAGAGGGGGAGGTGGGAGGTTGGGCTGGGGTGAGGATGGAAGACGGAGAGGGGGAGGTGGGGCTGGGGTGAGGATGGAAGACGGAGAAGGGGGAGGTGGAGGGTGGGGCTGGGGTGAGGATGTCAGACAGACAGAGAGAGGGTGGTGGGAGGTTGGGCTGGGGTGAGGATGTAAGACGGAGAGGGGGAGGTGGAGGGTGGGGCTGAGGTGAGGATGTAAGACGGAGAGGGGGGAGGTGGAGGGTGGGGTAGGGGTGAGGATGGAAGACGGAGAGGGGGGAGGTGGGGGTGAGGATGGAAGATGGAGAGGAGGGAGGTGGGGGTGAGGATGGAAGATGGAGAGGGGGAGGTGGGGCTGTGTTGGGGATGGAAGATGGAGAGGGGGGAGGTGGGTCTGTGTTGGGGATGGAAGACGGAGAGGGGCGAGGTGGGTCTGTGTTGGGGATGGAAGACGGAGAGGGGGGAGGTGGGTCTGTGTTGGGGATGGAAGACGGAGAGGGGCGAGGTGGGGCTGTGTTGGGGATGGAAGACGGAGAGGGGGTGATGCAACTGAAGCCAAAATACCACCCGGCAAAGGTCACATATGGGAGAACCATAGGGGTCAGGAGTCAGATGCTAGGGGTCAACGGTCAGATTGCTGCCTTCAGGCCAAGGCCAAGGTGGCAGGGGACAGTAGGGTTCAGTCTCCGAGGTGTGAGGCTAATTCTGACCTTGGCTTTGGGATGATCAATTAGAGCAGAGCTGCTGTCCTCCTCTGCCTCACAGAGCAATGACACATTGACATTAAATCTCTGCCTGTTATATCTCTCTCTCCTTCGAGTCCTTTCTTTGTCTTCTACCGATGGGACATTTACTGTGACCACTTAGCCGTTAGCCCCACTTAGTCTCTCTCTATTTATCCCTTTCTCTCTCTGTCTGTCTCTCTCTCTCTCTCTGTCTGTCTCTCTCTCTCTCTCTCTCTCTGTCTCTCTCTGTCTCTGTCTGTCTGTCTCTTGCTCTCTCTCTCTCTCTCTCTCTCTCTTTCCTCTCACCTTCATGCTCCTAGGGTCATTGCTATCTTGTTGGGTAGAACATAGACCACACCTTCCTCATCATCCCCAGCCCCACTCTGTAATGTCTGGAGCTTCCCTGCGACCACGGATATAACAACAGAATGGAGCTGTATTGTTTGGACAGTGTTTCTTATTAAAAAGGTCTCTCCTTTATATTCACACGGGTGCGTTCTCTGTCCCATAGCAGCGAGAGGCAATTATCCACATGACTAGTCTTGGAGCCAGAGGAACAAGCTCAGTCTTTATCACAGAGCAATGGAGTCCAGAGGAGCTCTCTGTATTTCTGTAGTCGTCAGCATTTCCATTATTAAAAGTAGACCAATACTCTTTCTTTCATTGTATTGACAAGCTGTGAGGAAAGTTCATAGTGAAAAGAAAGCCAGGTCATTCTTCAATTAGGGAGAGTTGAATAAGTGCCAATTTCTGGAGAAATTGTCATATGTAGAGCCAAGAAAGCATCTTCACAGAAAAACACATTACAGAGAACTTCGTAGGCCTATAGGGAGTGTGGCTAACTCAATGCAGATCAATAAAAATGGTTAAATACTCCAGCCACCCAAGTCATAGACCGTGCTCTCTGTTACCGCACGGCAAGCAATACCGAAGTCTGGAATCAACAGGACCCGGAACAGCTTCTACCTCCAAGCCATAAGACTGTAAATAGTTAGTTAAATAGTTAACAAAATAGATACCCAGACTGTCTGCGATGTCCCCCCTTTGCACTAACTATTTTAACTCATCACATACACTGCTGCTACTGCTTATTAAATATCTACATATCTACATCAATTACCTCGTACCCTTACACATCGACTCGGTACAGGTACCTTGTGTATATAGCCAAGTTATTATGGACTCGGTACTGGGACCTTGTGTATAGCGCCAAGTTATCCTGGACTCGGTATTGGTACCTCGTGTATATAGCCAAGTTATCATGGACTCGGTACTGGTACCTCGTGTATATAGCCAAGTTATTATGGACTCGGTACTGGGACCTTGTGTATAGCGCCAAGTTATCCTGGACTCGGTATTGGTACCTCGTGTATATAGCCAAGTTATCCTGGACTCGGTACTGGTACCTCGTGTATATAGCCAAGTTATCATGGACTCGGTATTGGTACCTCGTGTATATAGCCAAGTTATCATGGACTCGGTACTGGTACCTCGTGTATATAGCCAAGTTATCATGGACTCGGTATTGGTACCTCGTGTATATAGCCAAGTTATCCTGGACTCTGTATTGGTACCTCGTGTATATAGCCAAGTTATCATGGACTCGGTATTGGTACCTCGTGTATATAGCCAAGTTATCCTGGACTCGGTATTGGTACCGCGTGTATATAGCCAAGTTATCATGGACTCGGTATTGGTACCTCGTGTATATAGCCAAGTTATCCTGGACTCGGTATTGGTACCTCGTGTATATAGCCAAGTTATCATGGACTCGGTATTGGTACCTCGTGTATATAGCCAAGTTATCCTGGACTCGGTATTGGTACCTCGTGTATATAGCCAAGTTATCCTGGACTCGGTATTGGTACCTCGTGTATATAGCCAAGTTATCCTGGACTCGGTATTGGTACCTCGTGTATATAGCCAAGTTATCATGGACTCGGTATTGGTACCTCGTGTATATAGCCAAGTTATCCTGGACTCGGTATTGGTACCTCGTGTATATAGCCAAGTTATCCTGGACTCGGTACTGGTACCTCGTGTATATAGCCAAGTTATCCTGGACTCGGTACTGGTACCTCGTGTATATAGCCAAGTTATCCTGGACTCGGTATTGGTACCTCGTGTATATAGCCAAGTTATCCTGGACTCGGTATTGGTACCTCATGTATATAGCCAAGTTATCCTGGACTCGGTATTGGTACCTCGTGTATATAGCCAAGTTATCCTGGACTCGGTATTGGTACCTCGTGTATATAGCCAAGTTATCCTGGACTCGGTATTGGTACCTCGTGTATATAGCCAAGTTATCATGGACTCGGTATTGGTACCTCGTGTATATAGCCAAGTTATCCTGGACTCGGTATTGGTACCTCGTGTATATAGCCAAGTTATCCTGGACTCGGTATTGGTACCTCGTGTATATAGCCAAGTTATCCTGGACTCGGTATTGGTACCTCGTGTATATAGCCAAGTTATCATGGACTCGGTATTGGTACCTCGTGTATATAGCCAAGTTATCCTGGACTCGGTATTGGTACCTCGTATATATAGCCAAGTTATCCTGGACTCATTGTGAATTTATTCCTTGTGTGCCCTTTCTTTTCTTTTTTTATGTCTCTCTGCATTGTTGGGAAGGGCCCGTAAGTAAGCTCTTCACTGTTAGTCTACATCTGTTTACAAAGCATGTTGCAAATAAAATGTCATTTTCATTTTTATTTGTGGCATGATTGCTCTGTACTGCTCTGCTATCTCGGGAAAGATTCAACAGAGTCCATTTAACAGGTCTAATAGATGTATGTACCCTGGTTCAAATCCAGGCTGTATCACAACTGGCTGTGATTGGCAGTCTCATAGGGCGATGTACAATTGGCCCAGCGTTGTCTGGAGAATAATAATTTGTTCTTAACTGACTTGCCTAGTTAAATAAAGATTACACTCTCCTTTTCTCTCCCTACTCCTCTTTCTATTGACGTCGCATTACAAAGCACTCTTAATTAACAGAGACTCCAGCTCATTATCGTGCCTGTTAAACAGCATTACACTTCACTATGTATCCAACTTTTCTCTGTACAGTAGGTGACTGACATCCAAGACTGCCTCATAGTGGACTGGTTGCAGGCAGTAACCCCTCCCTCCCAGGATTGTCCCTGGGGAAAACAGTGAGAACTCCTGAGTCATCCATCACAGAGCTATATCCCCACTACGACTCCATGCAGACAGCCCAGCTGAGCTCTCAGATGAAGGGTTAAGAGCTATATCCCCACTACGACTCCATGCAGACAGCCCAGCTGAGCTCTCAGATGAAGGGGTAAGGAGGACGTTTTTGAACCCCCTGTCTACTGTCCCAGTGTGTGTGGGGGTACATATACAGTTGAATTCAGAGGTTTACATACACCTTAGCCAAATACATTTAAACTAAGTTTTTCCCAATTCCTGACATTTAATCCTTGTAACAATTCCCTGTCTTATGCCAGTTAGGATCACCACTTTATTTTAAGAATGTGAAATGTCAGAATAATAGTAGAGAGAATGATTTATTTCAGCTTTTATTTCTTTCATCACATTCCCAGGGAGTCAGAGGTTTACATACACTCAATAAGTATTTGGTAGCATTGCCTTTAAATTGTTTAACTTGAGTCAAATGTTTCAGGTAGCCTTCCACAAGCTTCCCACAATAAGTTGGGTGAATTTTGGCCCATTCCTCCTGACAGAGCTGGTATAACTGAGTAAGGTTTGTAGGCCTCCTTGCTCGCAAACGCTTTTTCAGTTCTGCCCACAAATTTTCTATAGGATTAAGGTCAGGGCTTTGCGATGGCCACTCCAATACCTTGAATTTGTTGTCCTTAAGCCATTTTTCCACAACTTTTAAAGTATGCTTGGGGTCGTTGTCCATTTGGAAGACCCATTTGCAACCAACCTTTAACTTCCTGACTGATGTCTTGAGATGTTGCTTCAATATATCCACATAATTTTCTCTCCTCATGATGCCATCTATTTTGTGAAGTGCACCAGTCCCTCCTGCAGCAAAGCACCCCCACAACATGATGCTGCCACCCCCGTGCTTCACGGTTGGGTTGGTGTTCTTCGGCTTGCAAGCCTTCGCCTTTTTCCTCCAAACATAACGATGGCCATTATGGCCAAACAGTTCTATTTTTGTTTCATCAGACCAGAGGACATTTCTCCAAAAAGTACAATCTTTGTCCCCATGTGCAGTTTCAAACCGTAGTCTGGCTTTTTTATGGCGGTTTTGGAGCAGTGGCTTCTTCCTTGCTGAGCGGCTTTTCAGGTTATGTCGATATAAGACTTGTTTTACTGTGGATATAGATACTTTTGTACCGGTTTCCTCCAGCATCTTCACAAGGTCCTTTGCTGTTGTTCTGGGATTGATTTGCACTTTTTGCACCAAAGTACGTTCATCTCTACGAGACAGAACGAGTCTCCTTCCTGAGCGGTATGACAGCTGCGTGGTCCCATGGTGTTTGTACTTGCATACTATTGTTTGTACAGATGAACGTGGTACCTTCAGGCGTTTAGAATTTGCTCCCAAGAATGAACCAGACTTGTGGAGGTCTACATTTTTTATTCAGAGCTCTTGGCTGATTTCTTTTGATTTTCCCATGATGTCAAGCAAAGAGTCACTGAGTTTGAAGGTAGGCCTTGAAATGTATCCACAGGTACACCTCCAATTGACTCAAATTATATCAATTAGCCTATCAGAAGCTTCTAAAGCCATGACATCATTTTCTGGATTTTTCCAAGCTGTTTAAAGGCACAGTCAACTTAGTGTATGTAAAACTCTGAGCCACTGGAATTGTGATACGGTGAATTATAAGTGAAATAATCTGTCTGTAAACAGTTGTTGGAAAAATGACTTGTGTCATGCACAAAGTAGATGTCCTAACCGACTTGCCAAAACTATAGTTTGTTAGAATGGCATTAATGTTTTATTTAGAGTCTAGGCTGTCTTTGTGTTTGATCACGTCTTGATGAAGAGAGAAACTTACTATAGAGGTTTTTTATTTTCCTTTATGTACATGGAGGATGACTCTAAAACTTTGGATTGATTAACATTTGACTACTGTACTCCGAAATAGTGTTGCTATCAGACCATGGACTGCTACAAGGCATTAATGTCATCGCGGGATTAAATGAGAGTTCACTCCAAAAATGTACGTTTTTAGACTTTATTGAACCTGGAGAATGGTGTAATGTTGAGTGTCCACCTCTATTGTGTAGATCCAGCTATATGCCTCATTACTAAATGAATGGGAGAAAATGGGCACCGTCTAATTTCATCAGTGCTTTTCTTTTTCCATTGATTTGTGGTTGAGGCATATCAACAGCAGTATTAGACCACTAATAAATGATTGGCTCTGATAACTGGTCTTAATGATAAAGACCCTGTAGGTATTGATTGGGGACAACATAGTCTTACAGCCCTGTACCATTCTGGTGGAGTGGCCAGGAGAAAACACTAATAGCCAGACAAGCTAAGGCTAATATGATGGGGTCACGGGGACCTGTTTCTAAGTCATTCCCTAATTAGACTACATGCCCCCACCCCATTCTCTCCCCATTCTCTCGCCCTTACATAGGATTCCCCTACTCTAATCCAAAACCTAGCCACTAGAGTGAAGAACAAATATCTGACCATGGGTCAAATTCTAAGAAGAAAATTGTTTAGAGCTCTTCAGCTAAATGTTTCATATTTTATATCTAATTCCCCAAATATGTATTCAGCTCTCAACATCGTTGGGTAAGGACCAATTAAAATCATCACACAGACAAACTTTTAATGTATCACCAGTAATGAAATTGTGAATTTGATTAATTTCTTTCTTGTTAATTAAACGATGCATCTAATTATTCCAGCTCAAATAGACAGAGGCAAACTCAAAGTCAGTATCGCTGTGCAAGAGGGAGATATCTACCCTGAAAAAAACTACTATGTCCTCCATCCTTAACCCCCTCCTCATATCTCTCTCTCCCTCCTCCTCCCCTTTCTCTACCTTGTCTTACCATTACTTTATTCATGGTGTCTTTTGTATGTTCTAATACCCACAACCACCCATTCCCATTACCCCCCCCCCCCCCCCCCCCACACCAAACCTCATCAATTCAGTTCTCTTTCATCCAGCCCATTCTTTAGAGATCTAATGTTTTTTTTTAGCTTTCAAGTAGATGCTGTTACGACCAGGTTGTATGACCTTTTGATTACAGCAGAACAGTTCTGATGCTGATAACATTATGTATTATCACTAGATAAAGGCCACTGTCTCGTCAGAATAAAACAACGGGCATCCCTTTCATTCTGCGGCCCTGTTGTTTCAAAAGCAGCTCCTAGCCCTACATTAATTAGACTCCTATTTGGTCGGCCGGGGAATGAATCGCTTGCTCACTCCCTCTATTCTCTGGCTGGTGAAGAGTTAGCCACTCACATAAAAGACTGTTTGAAGATGACATTCATGCTAGGACACATGGAGACCGGGGAGGCACTCAGGACTCCATTCAATCTAACCTGCACTGCAAGAAATAACTTGGCTATATACACAGGGTACCAGTACAGAGTCGATGTGCCAGGGTACGAAGTAATTGAGGTAGATATGTACATATAGGTAGGGATAAAGTGACTAGGCAACAGGTTGATATAAACAGTTGCAGCACAGTTAGTGAAAAAAGGGTCAATAGTCCGAGTAGTAAATTAAACTTTTAAATATTGGAGTAAGATATGATGATGAAATGCTAAGCATCCTCTTATATGCTGATTATATTATTTTGATGGCAGAAGCTGAGCAAGACCTGCATAAAATATTATTATGTCCAGTAAATTGGTGCAAAAGATTGAAAAAATAAAGATAATGCATTTTAGAAAAACAGGTACTAAGAGAAGTGTTTTTCAGTTTTGTTTTGGTGAAGAAATGATTGAGTATACTAGCAATTTTTAATGAACACATGCCCTTTCTATTTGGCATATCTGCCCTGGCCGACTCAGGATGTAGAGCTCCTGGGGGAGTTACAGGAAAAACAGAAACACTCAAAGATATTAGTGATGCTACATATTCCCAACTGTATCAAACAGGCGTCTGTCCTGTTCTGGACTACTCAGCAGGACTGTGGGGTGCTAAGAGGTATCTCAAAAACGAACATGTCCATAACAGAGCAGTGCGATATTTTTTTGGTATCCACAAGTTTGCACCTATACTGGCAATAACTGGGGACATGGGCTGGGAACCCTGTGAGGTGAAATGGAAGGCGTGTATGGTGAGACTTTGGAATAGACTGTTGGATATGCCTATTGCCAGAATAGCCAGAAACATTTTTTAATGGAATCTCTCCATAGGAGGAGCCTGGGCAACTGAAATGAATGACCTTTTCCAACAGTCTGACTGTGAACAGCAGTACGAAAACCAAATTAAAGGAGACAGTTTTATGAAAAAACAACGGATGATGCAATATGGAAAGAAATGGGTTGAGATTAATCATAAACCCAAATTGAGAACCTTTTGTTTGATTTATGGTGAATTCGTGTGTGAGAGATATTATTTATAACCTACCTAGAAGCAGGAGATCACTATGTGCACAGGTAAGATCAGGGATATTGCCCCTGCGTAATGAAATGGTCTAATTATGAAATGAAAGACTGTGTAAATCAGCCACGCCGGAGGGACTCTGCGCGTTCACCCTGCTCGTTCCGCGGGTAAGCGAATGCTCCTACCACTATCTCTCCCAAGCATCTTTGACCGTGTTTTGGCTTACTGCCCCGAATACTGCTTGTATCCACAGTACTAACATTGGCAATCTCCCGCTCCTTAAGTAAAGTGCAGCCAGGATCCATACAGTGCGCAATTCTCCGCTTTTTGTTTATCGTACTGGTGCATGTGTGTGTTGCTTTTGTGTGTTTGCCATTTCACTTGCGGAGCTTGTTTTCGGGAGGCGGGGTGTGGGTTGTGTTTGCGAACTCATTTTAGCTCACAACAATCTTGTTGCATGGCCAAAAAATAAACTTTTTTAAGCGTGTAGCTTTGCTAATATCAGCTAATATTACAGAGGCCCAGTGCGGAAGAGGAATGCGTACCAAGCACTACATCATTAACTACTCGATCAACAAAAATAAGTATATAAAGATATCATAGATCTGCAGGAAAATAACTTTAAGTCCTTCCTGCAACTCTAACATGGATTCTACCAACAAAAGGGTTGATCATCTTTTTAAGGATGTAGTTGAATTTAAACACAGTTTGGAGGAGCAATTTTCCAAAAGGAGACTACGTCGAAAACCAATCGAGGCACAATAACATTTTAATCTCATGGAATTGAAGACGTAAAGACTGAAATTTGGAGAGGATGAAAAGGAATGGCACTTTCTTCCCCGATGGACGGCCAAGATCTACATTGCATACCTGAAATATGATCAGCTGGTCATTCACCCCTCCCCTCTCCTAGGTTTATGGCAAGTGACTCCGCTATAGTCGACTGATTTGACACACACACACGAATATATATACTCTACTTTGTTCATGTGTTTCACCTTACCTCATGACCTAAAACACACATTGCTCTAAATGCCATAATCGTCTGAAGTCTTCAGTGGTGTTATGTGGACTGTGTCAATGTGCATTCCACAGGAAGTGCACCCCTATTGATAAAACTAACACAAACGTATGTTGTATTGGACATGTGAGACATGTACTTCTATGTTTCTGTCACACTCTCTGGATGATTCCCACTGTGTGTTAGTTGAGCAGGATATCATCCCTTGTAACATGGTCTTCAACCCATTAGATATTAACGAAGCCAAGGATACCAACACTGATAACATAGTCTTTAAACCATTAGATATTAATAACGAAGCCAAGGATACCAATACTGATAACATGGTCTTTAACCCATTAGATATTAACGAAGCCAAGGATACCAAAACTGATAACATGGTCTTTAACCCATTAGATATTAACGAAGCCAAGGATACCAATACTGATAACATGGTCTTTAACCCATTAGATATTAATAACGAAGCCAAGGATACCAAAACTGATAACATGGTCTTTAACCCATTAGATATTAACGAAGCCAAGGATACCAACACTGATAGCATGGTCTTTAACCCATTAGATATTAACGAAGCCAAGGATACCAATACTGATAACATGGTCTTTAACCCATTAGATATTAATAACGAAGCCAAGGATACCAATACTGATAACATGGTCTTTAACCCATTAGATATTAATAACGAAGCCAAGGATACCAAAACTGATAACATGGTCTTTAACCCATTAGATATTAACGAAGCCAAGGATACCAATACTGATAACATGGTCTTTAACCCATTAGATATTAATAACGAAGCCAAGGATACCAACACTGATAACATGGTCTTTAACCCATTAGGTATTAATAACGAAGCCAAGGATACCAGACACTGATAGCATGGTCTTTAACCCATTAGATATTAACGAAGCGACCGATAAATATAATGATTGTGTTGATCCAGATTCATATTTCCTGAAATTAACCAGAGAGGAGTCTATCACTTGTGATTACTTGTAACGGTCGTCATAGTCGTTCTCCTCCTCAGACGAGGAGGAGCATGGATCGGACCAACACGCAGAGTGGTTAGTGCTCATATTGATTTAATCAAAACGAAACTGAACACTTACAAATACAAAAAACAACAAACGTGACAAAACCAAAAACAGTCCCGTGTGGCACGAACACTGACACGAGATACAAACACCCACAAAACACACGTGAAACCCCGGCTGCCTAAGTATGATTCTCAATCAGGGACAACGATTGACAGCTGCCTCTGATTGAGAATCATACCAGGCCGAACACAAAATCCCAACATAGAAAATCACACATAGACAAACCCACCCAACTCACGCCCTGACCAACTAAATAAATACAAGACAAAAAAAAACAGGTCAGGAACGTGACATTACTGTCACGCCCTGGCCTTAGTATTCTTTGTTTTCTTTATGTTTTTTAGTTAGGCCAGGGTGTGACATGGGGAATGTATGTGTTTTTGTAGTGTCTAGTGTAGTTGTCTAGTTATGTCTATGGCTGCCTAGATTGGTTCTCAATTAGAGGCAGCTGTGGTTCATTGTCTCTGATTGAGAGCCATATTTAAGGCAGTCATAGGCATTGGGGTTTTGTGGGTAATTGTCTGTGTCTATGTTGCATGTGTGCACTAAGTTCATTTATATAGCTTCACGGTCGTCTATTTGTTGTTTTGTTTTTCTTCTTAATAATAAAGAGAAGATGTATTTTTCACTCTCTCACCCTTAGACAGCCGTGACAATTACTATAATGTTAAGAAATTGAACAACCTCTATATCACTTTATCTAATTCCATGACAAGCTTATTTTTTCTATACCTTTCATTTCAACAATCGCAGTGTTCCTAAAAATCATGACCACTTCGTTCATTATCTGTCGTCTCTCACTCATGAATGTTCCATTGTTACCCTTTCAGAAACATGGTTGACTGAAGAGACAACCGTTCTTTATGACACGTCTCCTTATAATGCTGTTCACCACAGAACAGTAGTCGTAGTGTCCATTTTTGTTCATAAACATTTTCAATTATTTGTAAGAGAGGACCTCTCACTTTCATGGGATAACATTTAAGAAGGGCTATATAAATACATTTGATTTGATTGATTTGATATATGGATTTGGGTGAAGGAGAAGCTGGAGAGGCTTGGGCAAGTAGCTGCAGGGCAAGTAGCTGCAGGGGATGCGGAGCAGTTGGCTGGGTTTGGGGTAGCCAGGAAGAAAGCATGGCCAGCCGTAGAGAAATGCTTCTTGAATTACTCAATTATAGTGGATTTATCGGTGGTGACAGTGTTTCCTAGCCTCAGTGCAGTGGGCAGCTGGGAGGAGGTGCTCTTATTCTCCATGGACTTTACAGTGTCCCAAAACTTTTTGGAGTTAGAGCTACAGGATGTAAATTTGTGTTTGAAAAAGCTAGCCTTTGCTTTCCTAACTGACTGAGTGTATTGGTTCCTGACTTCCCTGAAAAGTTGCATATCGCGGGGACTATTCGATGCTAGTGCAGTTTGCCACAGGATGTTTTTGTGCTGGTCGAGGTCAGTCAGGTCTGGTCGTTCTCAAATTTTTTTGGGGGGGGGGCAAACGAGAGCATGCTTATTTAAGATAGTGAGGGAATTACTTTTAAAGAACGACCACGCATCCTCTACTGACGGGATGAGGTAAATATCCTTCCAGGATACCCGGGCCAGGTCGATTAGAAAGGCCTGCTCGCAGAAATGTTTTAGGGAGCATTTGACAGTGATGAGGGGTGGTCATTTGACCGCGGACACATAGCGGATGCAGGCAATGAGGCAGTGATCGCTGAGATCCTGATTGAAAACAGCAGAGGTGTATTTGGATGGCAGGTTGGTCAGGATGATATCTATGACGGTGCCCATGTTTACGGATTTAGGGTTGTACCTGGTGGGTTCCTTGATAATTTGTGTGAGATTGGGGGCATCTACCTTAGATTGTAGGACTGCCGGGGTGTTAAGCATATCCCAGTTTAGGTCACATTACAGAACAAACTCTGAAGATAGATGGGGGGCAATCAATTCACATATGGTGTCCAGGGCACAGCTAGGAGGTGAGGGGGGGTCTATAACAGGCGGCAACTGTGAGAGACTTATTTCTGGAGAGATACATTTTTAAATTAGAAGCTCGAACTGTTTGGGCATAGACCTGGAAAGAATGACAGAACTTTGCAGACTATCTCTGCAGTAGATTGCAACTCCTCCCCATTTGGCAGTTCTATCATCAGGGTTGGCGGAGTGTGCTAAAGCAGTGAGTAAAACAAACTTAGGGAGGAGGCTTCTGATGTTAACATGCATGAAACCAAGGCTTTTACAGTTACAGAAGTCAACAAATGAGAGTGCCTGGGGACACACGGGGCCTGGGTTAACCTCTATATCACCTGAGGAACAGAGGAGGAGTAGGATGAGGGTACGGCTAAAGGCTATCAAAAATGGTTGTCTAGTGTGTTGGGGACAGAGAATAAAAGGAGCAGATTTCTGGGCATAGTAGGATAGATTCAGGGCATAATGTACAGACGGGTATGGTAGGGTGCGGGTACAGTGGAGGTAAACCTAGGCATTGAGTGACGATAAGAGAGGTTGCATCTCTGGACGCACTAGTTATGCTGGGTGAGGTTACCGCATATGTGGGAGGTTGGACAAAAGAGGTATCTGAGGCATGTTGAGTGGGACTAGGGGCTCCACAGTAAACTAAAACAATGATAACTATCCTAAACAACAGTATACAAGGCATATTGACATTAGAGTGAGACATAAAGTGAGG
Source organism: Salvelinus fontinalis (assembly GCF_029448725.1). Classification (NCBI taxonomy): domain Eukaryota; kingdom Metazoa; phylum Chordata; class Actinopteri; order Salmoniformes; family Salmonidae; genus Salvelinus; species Salvelinus fontinalis. The sequence continues at coordinate 3,729,930 of NC_074687.1, forward strand.
CATAAAGCAATCACAGGTGTTGATTGGGATAGCTAGCTAAGACAACAATGGATAAGACAACAACAGCTAATCAGCTAAGACAACAACAGCAGGTAAAATGGCGATGAATGGGCAGAGAGGGTCAGTTAACTTATATGCCTCCTATCCACACAAATTACTCATCATACAAAATAAATTAGAAGACTAGCCACCTCCTCTAGTTACCTGGCTCCATCTGCACCTTTTATTTTAAGAAACTCAATATCTTGTCTATTTACAACATTAATGTACACCAATTATGCACTTTCATCTACAAGTACTCATAGCTCCCAGACAGTTTATCTAAACCCTTCAATGGATTCTTCCAGGTTAATTCTGAAATCCATCTATATAACACAAGACACTGCGATAACTTTCACCCTCCCCACTATCCACACCTCACATAGTCAATTCTCTATCACATGTATTCCCAAGCGCAATGCCGTCGGGGGTACGCCAAATAAAAATGTGATTCATATTTTCAAACAGTCCATTTATATTTTCCAACGGGGCTATACATTTAGATGAGGTTCTTTTCTCTCCTGAGTCGCCTCATTTCACTGCCAAAAATAAAATTAAACCATCTAGTGTTCAGCGAAATAACAGCACAATGTCAAATACAGGAAGCCTCGTCAAATAATTAACATCCAATCACATTAACCGTTACTCTCTCGCGGGAATTCCACTAACGGTCCGTATGTAGCCAAACGTAGCTGCTGCTCATTACGTTTGCTCGAAATATGAATGACAGGATAAAAAAAGTAAGGCCCGCATCCATAGAGACACATACCAGCTCTACTGGCAGTCCTGCTACTACCAGCAGTGCTACACCTGCACCTGTTCATGACACAAGTTGTTCTGCTTCCACGAGCACATCCAATGCTAGCATCAGTAATTCAGATAATGCCTTCATAAAACAACAGTTTCACAACGCATCACTGACATGGAAGATGTTTTGAAACAATTACTGCTTCGCATACAAGCCAGTGAATTCTATGTGTTACAGCTGGATGAATCAACAAACGTGGTGGGCCTGGCACAGCTCCTGGTATATGTCCGTTACGTTTATGGGTGGTCAATTAAGGAAGATGTCCTCTTCTGCAAACCACTGGAAACCAGGACAACAGGAGAGGATATTTTTAAAGTACGGGACAGCTTTGTGACATCAAATTGACTTTGGTGGTCAAGTTGTGTTGGTATCTGTACTGATGACGCAAAAGCAATGACAGGGAGACATAGTGGAGTGGTAACGCGCGTGCAAGCCGTTGCTCCCGACGCCACTTGGGTACACTGCAGCATCCACCAAAAGGCTCTTGTTGCCAAGGGAATGCCTGACAGCTTGAAATACGTTTTGGACACTACAGTGAAAATGGTTCACTTTGTTTAAAGTAAGGCCCCTGAACTCTCATGTATTTTCTGCACTATGCAGTGATATGGGCAGCGACCATGTAACGTTTTACAACATACAGAAGTGCGCTGGTTATCAAGGGACAAAGTATTGGCACGTTTTTTAAAATTGAGAGCTGAGCTTAAAGTTTTCTTTACTGACCATAATTTTCACTTGTCTGACCACTTGCAAGACGACGAGTTTCTCACACGATTGGCCTGTATGGGTGACGTTTTTTCTCACCTGAATGATCTGAATCTAGGACTACAGGAACTCTCCGCAACTATATTCAATGTGAGGAACAAAATTTAGGGTATGATTAAGAAGTTGGAGCTCTTCTCTGTCTGCAATAACAAGGACAACACACAGGTCTTTCCATCATTGTAAGATGTTTTCTGTGCAAATGAAGCTCAAGCTTACGGACAATGTCAAATGTGATATACCGAACCACCTGAGTGAGTTGGGCACGCAAAATGGATGACACAAACAACTGGATTCATGCCCTGCCTCCAGTCCACTTACTGAAATCTGAACAAGAGAGCCTCATCGAAATTGCAACAAGCGGTTCTGTGAAAATTGAATTTAATCAGAAGCCACTGCCAGATTTCTGGATTGGGCTGCGCTCAGAGTATCCTGCCTTGGTAAATCGCGCTGTTAAGACACTGTTGCCCTTTGCAACCTAGTACCTATCTGAGAGTGTATTCTCGGCCCTCACTAGCATGAAAACTAAATACAGGCACAGACTGTGTGGGGAAAATGATTTAAGACTGAAACTCACTCCAATACAACAAAACATTGCAGAGTTATGTGCATCCTTTCAAGGACACCCTTCTCATTAACCTGTGGTGAGTTATCCACAATTTTCAATGAACAAATAAAGTTTTATATGTATGATGGCTTAATAAAGAGAAAAATTATTGATTATTATTATTTGTGCCCTGGTCCTATAAGAGCTCTTTGTCACTTCCCACGAGCCGGGTTGTGACAAAAACTCACACTCATTCTTATGTTTAATAAATGTATCGTATAGTGTGTGTGTGGCAGGCTTACAATGATGGCACAAAAAAAAACATTTTAGAGTGCGCCGACCCTGGTGCTAGTACAGCTGGAGGTTGAATGTTTGAAGGGGTACGGCTGGAGGTTGAATGTTTGAAGGGGTACGGCTGGAGGTTGAATGTTTGAAGGGGTACAGCTGGAGGTTGAATGTTTGAAGGGGTACGGGGACTGTAAAAACTTTGGGAACCACTGCTCTATCAGATACAGAGGTGCCATACTCTGAAATTATTATCTTCACAATGCCAAAACATCATCATCCCTCAATAACATAATAACATAATAACATAATAATTCAAGTAAAGACTGGGGGTCAGCCTGATCAACATGATGTTTTTATTTTTGTATTTATTTGGTGTGGTTTTCATATAATCCCTTGTGCTTCAAACCACACCTTCACATTTTTTCTGTATTGTTGGTTATCACTTGTTCTCTTCGGTGCAAATACATGAATAAAAAAACAATTACATGTATCTATTGTGACCTCGAAGAAATAGAGAATGAAATTCATTGGATCCTCTATTGCCCTTTATACCACGATATACGCTTGTCCTTGTTCCAGAAAGCCCACCAGATATACCCTGGCTTCATGAGGAGAAACTGAAATGTTTTTTTGTCCATTGTGTATTTCCATTAGCGGAATTTTTTAGATCAAGCCTGGAATAAAAGAAAAAGGGCGACGTGTAATTAAATTACACAAATATTTAGCTCCTATATAGGAAATGGCACGTACTGTATGTATATAGATTGTGTGTATCTTCTTGAATCTTCTCTTTGTGCCAGACTTTTATTATTCATTTTACTGCTCTCGGGATGTAATTATTACTTGGATAACCTTATTACTATTAGGTATTGATTTATTTTTCACTCTTTGTGCAGTCTGCACTGCACAGAACACCGGAATAATTATCACTGAATTATCACAGTGAATTATTGTAATGTTTGTTTATGTGTCCCATAAGGGATGGGTTGCCAACTGGCGATTTGCCACGAAAATAAAATTGAATTCCTTCCCAGGGTCCTTAGCTTAGTGATGAGCTTGGAGGGCACTATGGTGTTGAATGCTGAGCTGTAGTCAATAAACAGCATTTTCACATAGCTGTTCCTTTTGTCCAGATGGGAAAAGGCAATTTGGAGTGCAATCGAGATTGCATCATCTGTGGATCTGTTGGGGCGGTATGCAAATTGGAGTGGGTGTCTGGGATGATGGTGTTGGTGTTGATGTGAGCAATGACCAGCCTTTCAAAGCCTTCCATGGCTACAGATGCGAGTGGTACGGGGCGATTGTCATTTAGGCAGGCTACCTTGGCGTTCTTGGGCACAGGGACTATGGTGGTCTGCTTGAAACATGTAGGTATTACAGACTGGGTCAGGTTGAAAACGTCAGGGTAGAGTATGAGTTCTGGTAATCCGTCTGGCCCTGTGACCTTGGGAATGTTAACCTGTTTAAAGGTCTTCCTCACATCGTCTACGGAGAGGATGATCACACAGTCATCTGGAACATCTGGTGCTCTCATACATGGTTCAGTGTTGATACCCTCGAAGCAAGCATAGAAGGTATTTAGCTCGTCTGGTAAGGTCGCGTCACTGGACAGCTCGCGGCTGGGTTTCCCTTTGTAATCTGTGATAGTTTGCAAGTCCTGCCACATCTGACGACCATTAGAGCCGGTGTAGTAGGATTCGATCTTGGTCCTGTATTGACACTTTGCCTGTTTGATGGTTAGTCGGAGGGCGTAGAGGATGTCTTATAAGTGTCCAGATTAGTTCCCCGCTCCTTGAAAGCGGTAGCTCTAGCCTTTAGCCTGTAATCCATGGTATCTTTTTGGGATATGTACGTACGGTCACTGTGAGGACGTCATCGTTGATACACTTATTAATGAAGCCGTTGACAGATGTGGTGAACTCCTCAATGCCATCGGATAAATCCTGGAACTTATTCCTGTCTGTGCTAGCAAAGCAGTCCTGTAGCTTAGCATCCACTTAATCGGACCACTTCCATATTGAGTTTTTGCTTGTGCGCAAGAATGAAGAGGATAGAGTTATGGTCAGATTTGCCAAATAGAAGGCGAGGGAGAGCTTTGTACGCTTCTCTGTATGTGGAGTAAAAGGTGTTCTAGAGTTTTTTCGCCTCTAGTTGCACAGGTGACATGCTGGTATGTGAAACGGATTTCAGTTTTCCTGCATTATTAAAGTAACTGGCCAGTAGGAGCACCACCTCTGAGTGAGCATTTTCTTGTTTGCTTATGGCCCTATACAGCTTGTTGAGTGCGGTCTTAGTGCCAGCATCGGTTTGTGGTGGTAAATAGACAGCTAAGAAAAATATACATGAAAACTCTCTTGGTAAATAGTATGGTCTACAGCTTATCATAAGGTTATCTAACTCAGGTGAGCAGAACCTCGAGACTTCCTTAATATTAGAAATTGCTCATTAAACAAAGAGACACACCACCTCTCCTGAGCTTCCCCTACACCTCCTTTCTGTCCTGCTGATGTATAGAAAAACCAGATTTATATTTACCGTGTCTTTGTTCAGCGATGACACTGAGAAACATAGGATATTACAGTTCTTCAGATCAGATTGATAGGATAGTCTCGAACAGAGCTCATCCAGATTATTCTCCATTGATTGCATGTTTGCCAATAGAACGGAGGGTAGAAGTGATTTATCCACTCTCCGACGTAGTCTTGTCAGGTATCCCAGCCTCTATGGTGCTGTCTTCTCCTTCTTCTAGAGTCAGGGATTTGGGGCTGGTCTGCGATAATCATTATGTCTTTCACCTCCGACTCATTGAAGTAGAAGTCCTTATCAAGGTTAGTGATAGCTGTTCTAATGTCCAGAAGCTCTTTTCGGTTATAGGAAACGATGGCGGAAACGTTATGTACAAAAAAACTTTTAGATCAGCACAAAAAAATACACAAGATAGCACAATTGGTCAGGAGACCATAAAACAGCCGCTATTCCTCCAGCACCATCCTAGGTGGACTCCCTTTAACAGGGTAATGCTTCCAGTATTCAGTAAAACAAGAAGTTTGTGTGAGGGCAGTAGAATCATAAAATTAGGAATTAGAACCTAATAATTTAATAAGATCTTTATGAGTTAAATGCATCATCCAAAGGAGGTTTCAGGTAGGAGTTTGCCATGACACCATGTTAACTTCTTATGGCTGCAGGGGCAGTATTGAGTAGCTTGGATGAAAGGTGCACAGAGGTGCCCAGAGTAAACGGCCTGCTCCTCAGTCATAGTTGCTAATATATGCATATTATTCTTAATATTGGATAGAAAACACTATGAAGTTTCTAAAACTGTTTGAATTCTGTCTGTGAGTATAACAGAACTCATATGGCAGGCAAAAACATGAGAAAAAATCCAAACAGGAAGTGGAAATTCTGAGGCTGGTCGATTTTCAACCAAGATCCTATTGAAATCACAGCAAGATATGGATGAGTTTGCACTTCCTACGGCTTCCACTAGATGTCAACAGTCTGTAGAACCTTGTCTGATGCCTCTACTGTGAAGGGGGGTCGAATGAGAGGGGAATTAGTCAGGTCTGCCATAACCTGACCATTCTTTGACCATGCGTGTTCACATGAGAGGGAGCTCTGTTCCATCGCTCATCTGAAGTCATTGTAATTCTCCGGTTGGAACGTTATTCAAGATTTATGTTAACCTGTTGAGGCTGGGGGCGCTGTTGTCACTATTTATGGTAATCGTGTAATTTTTGAAACGGCTTCCTACAAAATTCTTGATCGTACAATATGCATATTATTATTATTATTGGATAGAAAACAGTCTATAGTTTCTATAGGAGTTGAAATTTTGTCTCTAAGTGGAACAGAACCCATTCTACAGCAATTTCCCTGACATGGAGTCAGATTTCAGAAATTTTGGCCACTGTTCTGGAGTCAGTTTTAAAGCCAATGTTATTCCTATGAGTATACGGACACTGCTTACGTCTTCCCCTGGATGCCTTTACGTGATGACGATTTGAATGGGGTCGATTGCGCGTTCACAGGCACTATAAATTAAAAAACCCTGTAGCTAGTCACTCTTTTGGAGCTGCGTCATGCGCCTGGAGGACACCGACACGCACCTGTTCCAAGCATTAGTGTTGGGAGTAATCTTTCTCCGGTCATGTTAAGACTCGTTATAGGAGTTAAAAACATCATAAGGTAGTTAATTTAAAGCGTTTTATAGCAATTTATATCCGTTTAGTGCGATTTTGGGACATTTATTTCTGAAACGCTGTGAATCGCTGGGCACGCTTCCAGTTCATGCTGAACGCAGTTGGCATTTCCACATGGCAAGAGGACAGCTTTCCACCAAAAGACGATTAGACCCAAGAAAGGATCCTTTGCCCAAGATACTGATGGAAGAACAGCTCAAAGTAGGACATTTTTATTATGATAAATCGTGTTTCTGTCGAAAAATGTTAGTGGCTTAGGACGCCATGTTTTTTGACGTAGCTTCGCTTGGCGCAAACTGTATTGAAAAGTAAGGATAATTTAAAAAATGTAATTCCGCGATTGTATTAAGAATTAAATTGTCTATCAATCGCTGTCCACCCTATATTTTTTAGTCACGTTTATGAGTATTTATGTCTACGATTAGATCACTGTCTAATATGGCGCACGGACATTTTCTCACCAGCTGGGCTACTTTCCCCATTGTCTAACCATGATTTTGGTGGCTAAATATGCACATTTTCGAACAAACTATATATGCATGTTGTAATGTGATGTTACAGGGGTGTCATCTGAAGAATTCTGAGAAGGTTAGTGAAAAAAATAATATATTTTGGCGATGTTTACGTTATCGCTCACTTTGGCTAGAATTAATGCTGGGGTAATGTTTGCACATGTGCTATGCTAATATAACGATTTATTGTGTTTTCGCTGTAAGACACTTAGAAAATCTGAAATATTGTCTGTATTCACAGGATCTGTGTCTTTCGATTAGTGTATGCTGTGTATTTTTACGAAATGTTTGATGATTAGTAAGTAGGTAAACACGTTGCTCTATGTAGTTATTCTAGTCCATTTGTGACGGTGGGTGCAATTGTAACCTATGCCATCTACCTGAAATATGCACATTTTTCTAACAAAACCTATCCCATACCATAAATATGTTATCAGACTGTCATCTGATGAGTTTTTTTCTTGGTTAGGGGCTATAAATATCTTAGTTTAGCCGAATTGGTGATAGCTACTGGTGTTGGTGGACAAATAAAAGATGGTGGATTATGCTAATGTGTTTTTAGGTAATAGATTTACATCTTTACATATTGTGTCTTCCCTGTAAAACATTTTAAAAATCGGACATGTTGGCTGGATTCACAAGATCTGTGTCTTTCATTAGCTGTATTGGACTTTAATGTGTGAAAGTTAAATATTTAAAAAATATTTTTTTTTTGAATTTCGCGGCTCTGCCTTTTCAGTGGGGGTGGGGGGGGAGTGCCGCTAGCGGCACCCTCATCCTAGACAGGTTAAAAACATTCTAAAGATTGATTCAATACATCGTTTGACATGTTTCTACGGACTGTTACGGAACTTTTGGACATTTCGTCAGGTTTTAGTGAACGCGCTTCCTTGATGTTGGATTTGTTTACCAAACACGCTACAAAAATAGCTATTTGGACATAAATGATGGACATTAGCGAAAAAAACGAACATTTATTGTACTCATCCTTCTTCCTCCAAACATGGAGAGTGGAGTTTAGACCAAAAAGCTCTATTTTTGTCTCATCAGACCACATGACCGTCTCCCACTCCTCCTCTGGATCATCCAGATGGTCATTGGCAAACTTCAGACAGGCCTGGACATGCGCTGGCTTGAGCAGGGGGACCTTGCGTGCGCTGCAGGATTTTAATCCATGACGGCGTAGTGTGTTACTAATGGTTTTCTTTGAGACTGTGGTCCCAGCTCTCTTCAGGTCATTGACCAGGTCCTGCCGTGTATTTCTGGGCTGATCCCTCACCTTCCTCATGATCATTGATGCCCCACGAGGTGAGATCATGCATGGAGCCCCAGACCGAGGGTGATTGACCGTCATCTTGAACTTCTTCCATTTTCTAATAATTGCGCCAACAGTTGTTGCCTTCTCACCAAGCTGCTTGCCTATTGTCCTGTAGCCCATCTCAGCCTTGTGCAGGTCTACAATTTTATCCATGATGTCCTTACACAGCTCTCTGGTCTTGGCCATTGTGGAGAGGTTGGAGTCTGTTTGATTGAGTGTGTGGACAGGCTTCTTTTATACGGGTAACGAGTTCAAACAGGTGCAGTTAATACAGGTAATGAGTGGAGAACAGGAGGGCTTCTTAAAGAAAAACGAACAGGTCTGTGAGAGCCGGAATTCTTACTGATTGATAGGTGATCAAATACTTATGTCATGCAATAAAATGCAAATGAATTACTTAAAAATCATACAATGTGATTTTCTGGATTTTTGTTTTAGATTCCGTCTCTCACAGTTGAAGCGTACCTATGATAAAAATAACAGACCTCTACATGCTTTGTAAGTAGGAAAACCTGCAAAATCGGCAGTGTATCAAATACTTGTTCTCCCCACTGTATATGTATTGTGTAACATGAAGTCCTATGAGGGTCATCTGATGAAGATCATCAAAGGTTAGTGATTCATTTTATCTCTGTGCTTTTTGTGACTCCTCTCTTTGGCTGGAAAAATGGCTGAATTTTTTTGTGAGTTCGTGGTGACCTAACACTTTGGTGGGATTAACAACAAGATTACCTTTAAAATGGTATAAGATACATGTATGTTTGAGGAATTTTAATTATGAGATTTTTGTTGTTTGAATTTGGCGCCCTGCACTTTCACTGGCTGTTGTCATATCGATCCCGTTAACGGGATTGCAGCCATAAGAAGTTTTAAACAGTGTATGTGGGTCCTCCTGAGTGGAGCAGCAGTCTAAGGCACCGCATCGCAGTGCTAGCTGTGTCACTACAGATCCTGGTTCAATTCCAGGCTGTGTCGCAGCCGGCCACGTCCGGGAGACCCATGAGGCGCCGCACAATTGCCCCAGCGTAGTCCGGTTTAGGGGAGAGTTTGTCCGGCCGGGACATCCTTGTCCCATCGCGCTCCAGCGACTCCTGTGGCGGGCTGTGCGCTGACACGTTCGCCAGGTGTACAGTGTTTCCTCTGACACATTGGTGCGGCTGGATTCCGGGTTAAGCGGGCATTGTGTCAAGAAGCAGTGCGACTTCGCGGGGTCTCATTGAAATGACGTGGAATTTACATTTAATTTGACGTCTGTGCCTAGTGGGGGGGATCTACTGTGTTTGGATTTTATAATGGTTTTAAAATACAAATTGCTGAGTTCATTCTTGTGGTCATTTAACATTTCATTTCATTTTTGCTCTCTGAGAATCACTGAACCATGCCATGAACTATTGCATGAACTATCACTGAACTAACCTCGAACTATTGCCGTGGTGGGACAAAGGCTAATGCACCAAGTTCGTTGTATTTAAAAAGCAAATTCAATCACAATGCAGGTTAACCTTCAAGCTATAGTGTGTTTTGATTCACTGTTAAATATGCATTCAGAAGATTTATTGTCTAGCAGGGGGAGGATCGTAACTAATAAACGCCCCAATCTATGTTTTTATCCTATTTATCCCCTCTTTTACCTACTCTCTTGTCAACGCTATGATTTAAAATCAGAACTATCCATCATTGTGGCATATGAAACAAAAATAAATTAAGTCACGGTTGAAGTGTTTAGTGAAGGCTAAGAAAAGGACAAGACCATTGGTACAACTTAAAATTTAAAACTTTTTAAATAACTGTTTTTAGAGTAGTTATCGTTTAAAATAATAATAATAATTTGATGTCATTGATGTTAGGCCACACATTTCATTTTTGTTTAGCTAGTGTACATTAACTTCACAAAGGAAAATAATAATCTATTTAAAATAAATACTTTTTATGCAGACCAATACTACAGTTGAACACTTTCTTAAATTCATGCTTGTGTAAAACATGTGAAACGTGTAAAAGTAATCTAATACACTCTGTTCTCTTAGAGAAAATAGTGCAAAAGAACAATGGAAATAAAAATCAATAATCAAGTCCATCTAAAAACTGATCCTGATGCTGATACCTCAAATATCAAATTGTCAATCTCCTGCACATAGATATTTTGTGTTTATCTCTGTTTTACATGTTTTAACATGATGGCACAGATCGATTAAACATGCAGAAATGTCAATCACATTTTTAAAGAATTTATTCTATGAATAACTGCAATAATACAGTGAGTGTACAAAACATTAGGAACACCTGCTTTTTCCATGACATAGACTGACCATGGATGCCAAGGGAAGCCAGGCTTCCCAAAAATATTTACCAATATATATTTTTGAAATCATTAAATAATTTATAATTCGTGTCTCTGTGTTTCCTAATTTTCCTTCAATTCGCAAGAGGCTGAATGTAACTCACAGATGAAAGAATCAGAGCGAGCGAAACAGCGCCCCCTCTGTCTCTTTATGTGTAGGCCATCTATCTGATGCTGTCTGGTCCAAACGAGCATTTGGCCTCCCTTGATAAAAAGGGAGGCCAAGCTAAACTGAGCGTTGCGCTAAACTGATCTAAGGTCAACTGTGAATGGTCCTGCCGCAGCAAAATAAAGTGTCACGGGAAGCCAGCTTGGATTTTAGCGTCACTCCTATCAAATCCCAGTGAGAACATGTGCCATTGACAGAAAAACTTGAATTGTTGTATCTCATAGTGTTGTTGTCGTCTGGTGGCTAGCTAGCTAGCTAAAATTGTCCCTTTCCTAAATTAGCCATGGATGGAGATAGGGATTTGGACTTGTGGTTTTACCTAATTCTCCATATTGGCCAATGATTATAAGGGCATGTCAAATAACTAGCTAACATTGCCAATGAATGGAAGTTAGGCTAGCGAGCAAACACTTTAGCCATGTAGCCTAAGACAACAAATAAAAGTGTGTACTGTATGACAGAGTGATAGACGGTTTCTTCAACAGTAAAGAGAGGAGGATGGTATTGGCGTTTCTTTTCAAGTAGGGTGAGTCAACATGTTTTTCTACTTTCATGAACGCGCACACACACAGAAATCAGAACCATGGACAGCCACATACTTAGCTTACGTTGATTGAACTAAATTGTTTTTGGTGTCTTTTAGTTGTCACTGTATTAGACTAAGCAGAGGGGGTATGATGATGTTGAAATGGTGCTGGAATAGTGGAGGCAGCTCCTGTTTTCTTTGCGACTTGCGGTAACTCTCTGTGGTTGTACTTTTTTTTTTTTCAATAATTGTTTAGTGGTCATAAATATTGTGGGAAACATTAACTTGCTTGTCCATGCTGTATGTCATGTAACTATCTGTTACATGCAATAGGCTTTGTGGACAGAGGTTGCTCTCTGGTTTTGTGATAAAACAAAGGTGTGGTTGAATTTTTCTCGTCCTTTAGGCCTATATGTCACGTTTGCAAGGCATATGAATGAACAGGTTATGGCTTCCCCAGTGATTTTACCCATGCACCTCTACGGCTGACCAGATGAATCCAAGTGAAGCTATGGTCCCTTATTAATGTTACTTGTTAAATCCACATAAATCAGTGTAGATGAAGGAGTGGGGACAGGTTAAAGAAGGATTTTTAAGCCTTGAGACAATTGAGACATGGATTGTATACTGTATGTGTGCCATTCAGAGGGTGAATGGGCAAGACAAAATATTTAAGTGCCTTTAAATGGGGTATGGTAGTAGGTGCCAGGCATACCGGTTTGAGTCAAGAATTCCAATGCTGCTGGGTTTTTCACACTAAACAGTTTCCCGTGTGTATCAAGAATGGTCCAACACCCAAATGACATCCAGCCAACTTTTTTTTATTTTTTATTTTTTATTTAACCGTTATCTTACCAGGTAAGTTGACTGAGAACACGTTCTCATTTGCAGCAACGACCTGGGGAATAGTTACAGGGGAGAGGAGGGGGATGAATGAGCCAATTGTAAACTGGGGATTATTAGGTGACCATGATGGTTTGAGGGCCAGATTGGGAATTTAGCCAGGACACCGGGGTTAACACCCCTACTCTTACGATAAGTGCCATGGGATCTTTAATGACCTCAGAGAGTCAGGACACCCGTTTAACGTCCCATCCGAAAGACAGCACCCTACACACTTGACAAAACTGTGGGAAGGATTGGAGTCAACATGAGCCAGCATCCCTGTGGAACGCTTTGGACACCTTGTAGAGTCCATGCCCCGACTAATTGAGGCTTTTCTGTGCACATACGCGAGACAGAGCAGGGGCCAGGAGACAAGAGCAATGGAGAAAGAGATACCCAAATGAAAAGTCCTGGGTGTGCCTGAAATGGGACCCTATGCACTAATTTTGAACAGCACCCTATGGACCCTGGTTAAGTATAGTGCATCCTACAGGAAACAGGGTGCCATTTAGGATGATTCCTAGGTGTGCCAGGAGGAGCAGGAGGCCAAAGCGTTTGGGATGATTCCTAGGTGTGCCAGGAGGAGCAGGAGGCCAAAGCGTTTGGGATGATTCCTAGGTGTGCCAGGAGGAGCAGGAGGCCAAAGCGTTTGGGATGATTCCTAGGTGTGCCAGGAGGAGCAGGAGGCCAAAGCGTTTGGGATGATTCCTAGGTGTGCCAGGAGGAGCAGGAGGCCAAAGCGTTTGGGATGATTCCTAGGTGTGCCAGGAGGAGCAGGAGGCCAAAGCGTTTCTCCCTCACACTGAGCTCCCTGCTTCTCTACCCATGATGCCTTGTGCCCGTGCCAGGGTCTGTTCAGAACACAGTTGCCAAGGGCAACCCATTCACCCCTCTCCTCTCTGTCGAGCAGATGCCCCCTGGCCCATCCTCGAGGCACAGATGTCGCCATGCCAACAAGCAGGTGTTCAACATTCAATTGGGCAGGTGTCAACGAGCGTGTGTGAGGAAACGGTCATTGTGGGGCAGGGAGAAGGGTGAAGACAGATGTATACACACATTCTATTCACCTGGACACACTGACAAAAACATGTGCCCTCTCTGATAGACAACGACACACACACACACACACACACAAACATCAACACACTCTTCAACAAGACACACCTGTATATATTAAGCTGGTCAGAACAAGTTTGCTGTAAGGTGAGGAATACAGCAGGAGGGAACTATTCATACATTATGTTATTCCTCCAGTTAGATACCAGAGGGATGAAGGGATGATTTTGTATGCACATATGAATCACACATGCACATGTCCCCAATGCACTGCTGCCTGGTGGCTGTTAAGAAATTGATTATTCATTTCATTCAGTGTGTTAATTAAATATTCTTTACCCTGAGAGCAATGGATCGAATCAACCACGATGGTGAATGGGAACTTCTAACGGGACCTGACAGATCTTTTAAATAATGTAAATAATGTAAAATAATGTTTATTTATCAATGCAAAAATGTTCACAAACCCTTAACACATGCACCCCCACTGGCAGCTGACCACCTTTCCTGCATGGCCTCCTAGTTTGGCTTGTCTGGATACAAGTTCTCTGTAAAAGTTTGTAAAAGCGAGGAGGACAAATAGTTGGTGTTTGGAGTGGTTATGAATTATTTTCCAGTGTTCGAATCAGGTGGAACATGTGCTCTTAGGAAACTATGTTCCTCCTGCAATACATTGAGAAACTCCCAAGGCAATTCGAGTATATTCTGTTAAAATTATGAAACTCAAAAAGGAGAAAGTTCTGCAAATTCACCAGAGAGAGATTGAATGGTACATCTTGTGACTTGCAAAAAGTCTTAACTAAACAACTATCCAAATGTATAAATTAATATATGAACATATTCATTTGTGATCTGCAGTTATGAGTTGCATGATGTGTTGACCCAACTAACATAAAGCTCAGGATATTATTATACTTCAATTAATACTATTTGGCTTTACCATTGAAAACCAGTAAACTACATACTGTATAACATATTTTACTTTCAAGAAATATCAATCCCACTCAGGGTCATGGGTAGTATTTGCAGGTCGACCCCTGCATAAAAACACTTCAGCTCCGAAGAGGAGATACCACTTGTAGTCTTTTGAGAGACAATGCAGGATTTGAATGGATTGTATTGGGAAGAAGACTTGAACGAGTGGATTGTCTACTACCCCTAGGTACTGCTCCAGTAAAGCCAACAAGGAAAGATCAACAACCAATACCTACAAGGACCTTCACCTCATCAGATCTGTCTGTCTGTCTGTCTGTCTGTCTGTCTGTCTGTCTGTCTGTCTATTGCTGAAGATGATCAGGATTGTTTCCTTTTGGAAGATAATTTATTTGGTTTGGTTTTCTCAGTTAATCTGGATGCTCAGGTGAACCTGTAGTCTGTCCCTGTTCTCCTCATGTCTGCTACCGCTCTATCCTCGACATTCTCCCACAACTTCTTATACGAGTTGGAATGTGAAGGGAAGACAAAAAGAAATTGCTCGTAGGGATTTCTTCAAGTGATGTTAATAGCTGATTCACCAGTGGGCCTGTTCTGTTCTACAGTCCTGTACTGTATCTTAGTGACACCCCACCCATAAAAAAGCCTGAGTGTGTTGTTCTAACTTCAGAGAGATGTCACCTAGATTAGCCACACTGCGTGACTCTCATGCCTGTACTGATGTAGTTCAAGCATTAGTAATATGCCTGTTTTGTTTTGTTTAATTCCAATACATAATACATAATGATTTTCATAAATGTTACCCTAATGAGGTTAGGGTCGCATATGAAGTAACTCTTATGAATATACATGAAGAAAAAAACAAAGAAAATGTTATGCATCTGAATAAACACATTAGAATTGTATATTTATGTAATAAAATATGATAAACAGTGTTTGTCTGTGTATATATATTTTTTTATCCAATTCCGCAAGCTGACATTACTGAGAATGATAGATGACATCCTCTTGGAAGATGGCATTAATAAGCATGTAAACTATAAAGTCACAAAAAGAATGTTTCCGCGACTCGAACACGTAGAAGACAAACTCGATCCACAGTTGAAGGAATGAGAAATGAGAAATTATTTCGTTTGGGACCTAGTACAAAATGCCTCCATCAGACGGCAAAGACATTTTCTCTGCTGTATAATGTGTGTGTAGTAGTAAAATAATTGAAATCCTTAAGAGAAAACAATATTGTTTTATTTTTCTCAGCAGTTGAAAAGATAACCAATATTAACAATATTTAACATCTTTGGAAACACTTTTTTGGGGGGTTGGTTGTAACGTAAGATACAGTAGGCTATGTCAGATATTTATAAATCATAATCTTCAAACACCAAATCATTAATCAAATGTTACAAACTGCACCTTTAAGCTTCAGTGCATCAAGCCTATACCCCTGAATCCCATCCCCAGCCCCACAACACTGAATAAAATAGTGTTATTTAAGTGTCATTTGAATATTCATGAGTGTGGTTCAATGGCATGAATAACTGCTGGAAGGGAAACTAAGACCAAATCATGACTGAATAATGTCCCTCGGGCCAAATAAGGAGATTTATCTGAACACTGAATTCTGGACTCTTACATAGCTACAATATTAATACATGTTCTGTATGGATGAGCTTCACAAGGCAATGCATTTACTGATAATTAATAAAAGAGAATAAACAGATTACTCTACAAATATTTGCTCACTACCTTTGCCATTTCTAAATTTATAACAAGATGACGTGTTGTAATGGAAAAAGCATATTTGATGATGAAAAACCAAACATACTTGCTTGTGTTGAAATAGAATCATGGAACTGTAATTGAATATATAACGGTATCCTGGTGGGATTAAAGGGGATGTGTGTAGTCTGTATACAGTATATAATAATGTATAAATAACTACATAAGACACAGGGAACTCATCTCCCAGACACAAGCAACTATGTTCTGCCTCATTGGAGAGCAAGCAATGAGAGGATGATTGGCTTTTGTGAAATAGACTCCACAGTTAATCCATCAGAGACAAAGCATGTGAAACATATCCTAAAATACACATATTTCATTTTATTTTAAATCGTATACAAGTTTTAAACTCAGTGGTGGCAATTGAGGAGGAGGATGGTAGAACGAGGCTCTGTCCCTGCATTAGCAATATCTTCACCAATACTACTGCTACTACTACAATTACTACTACTGGTACTACTACTACTACTACTACTACTACTACTACTACTACTACTACTACTACTGGTACTACTACTACTGGTACTGGTACTACTACCACTAATACTACAACTACTACTACTACTACTACTACTACTGGTACTACTAGTATTGCTACTACTACTACTGGTACTGGTAATTCTACTGGTACTACTGCTACTACTACTGGTACTGCTACTGGTACTAATATTATTGCTACTACTACTACTGGTACTGGTACTTCTACTGGTACTACTGCTACTACTACTTGTACTACTACTGGTACTACTGCTACTACTACTGGTACTGGTACTACTACTACTGCTGGTACTGCTACTACTACTACTGCTGGTACTGGTACTAGTACAACTACTACTGGCACTACTACTATGCAGCTTGGCTGCTACTGGTATTACTACTGGTGACACTACTACTACTACTGCTACTGGCGGTACTACTACTACTGGCACTACTACTACGCAGCTTGGCTCAGCAGACAGACAAACTGTTCTGAGATCATGGTTGAAAATATTAAGAGAACAAAATGGACCCCTCATTAACTAAATGGAGCTCACTCCATTAAACATGTAGATACACTGTTGGCCTATATGTCCATTCTGGCAGCAGATTAAAAGGAACTTCTGAGAGGTTATTATATAAGACATTAGTTTCCTTTGAAGAGAGAGGCCTTGAGTTGGTGAAGAGGGCTATCCTCTACGGCTGCTCAGTAGCCACATGAAGAGAATACATATGCTTGAAGAGAATAGACAAATTAAACCAAAGAATATACATAAAAAGCTACCTTTATTACCCCATATGGTGGCTGGGGTTTTTGCATAATTAACTAATACAATGTGTTAGCAGCATTGGCAGCATCATGAAAGATGTGTGTTTTCCATGTTTAAAATAGCTTTTATATTACTACTTCGAAAGTAAAATATAGTTTGCATTCTCACCGGACTGCTGAAATGTTACACGTTTTGTACCACCATGACGGACTGCTGAAATGTTACACGTTTTGTACCACCATGACGGACTGCTGAAATGTTACACGTTTTGTACCACCATGACGGACTGCTGAAATGTTACACGTTTTGTACCACCATGACGGACTGCTGAAATGTTACACGTTTTGTACCACCATGACGGACTGCTGAAATGTTACACGTTTTGTACCACCATGACGGACTGCTGAAATGATACACGTTTTGTACCACCATGACGGACTGCTGAAATGTTACACGTTTTGCACCACCATGACAGACTGCTGAAATGTTACACGTTTTGTACCACCATGACAGACTGAGACTGCTGAAATGTTATACGTTTTGTACCACCATGACAGACTGCTGAAATGTTACACGTTTTGCACCACCATGACAGACTGCTGAAATGTTACACGTTTTGTACCACCATGACAGACTGCTGAAATGTTACACGTTTTGTACCACCATGACAGACTGCTGAAATGTTACACGTTTTGTACCACCATGACGGACTGCTGAAATGTTACACGTTTTGTACCACCATGACGGACTGCTGAAATGATACACGTTTTGTACCACCATGACGGACTGCTGAAATGTTACACGTTTTGTACCACCATGACAGACTGCTGAAATGTTACACGTTTTGTACCACCATGACGGACTGCTGAAATGTTACACGTTTTGTACCACCATGACGGACTGCTGAAATGTTACACGTTTTGTACCACCATGACGGACTGCTGAAATGTTACACGTTTTGTACCACCATGACGGACTGCTGAAATGTTACACGTTTTGTACCACCATGACGGACTGCTGAAATGTTACACGTTTTGTACCACCATGACGGACTGCTGAAATGTTACACGTTTTGTACCACCATGACGGACTGCTGAAATGTTACACGTTTTGTACCACCATGACGGACTGCTGAAATGATACACGTTTTGTACCACCATGACGGACTGCTGAAATGTTACACGTTTTGTACCACCATGACGGACTGCTGAAATGATACACGTTTTGTACCACCATGACGGACTTGCCTGATGACTCAAGCTGAATCTTCCAGTACTCTATCGTTCGCTACATCCTTCCGTCCAATGACACATTTTCAAAACACTGCCTTACCCACCTGTGTCCTGGCTCTGACCCAACACATCGGTTTCTTGGACCAATCAGAACGGTTACAATGTGTTTGCGTTCTAGAAATCATTGGGGAGGTACTCAAATTCAACCTCATTGCAGAGAAGAAACTAATGTAAGTGGGTGTGGCGTAGCTTTTGGCCGGAGTTTGGGTAGCCAGGCAAATGAAGGACCAGCAGCCCTGCCTGAACGCCTCTGGGTTATGAGTCCTAGTAATTATACGACCCTGTGTTCTGAATTGTAAATTCTCACATTAACATGGGCCCATTGTCTATTCATTATTTCAAATGGAATGGGACATTATGTAAAACTATCTCTGAAGAAGAGTGCAGCGTGTAACAGGACGTGCCATCTTGTTCATGCAATTCAAATGCATCCAGTGTCTGAGGGGAAAGTCATCAGATTTAAATTAAATCAGATGTTAATGTCTTCTGGGATTATGAGACATTAGGATGATCATCTGTTTTAAGAGGCCTGGATGAGCCGTGAGGTGATAGTGCACGCTGTTTTTTATTAGCTTAAAACTTTCCTAAAGATGTTCAAATATATGCAGAAGTTTCTTGTTTGAGTCTGTATTTACTATTCAGAATTCATCGGAGAATCTTTGACTTCACCTCAATGAATCCCCATTGGTCAAGCAGCAGTCTAACAACGTTGACAGTTTAAAGTACCACTAGGCTACTGTTTGTTCCCCCCTTCCCCTCTCCCCTATTTTCCTCCTTTATAGTTTTTACCTCTTGCCATCTCTACCCTTCACATTCTCACCCCCTTCATTCCATCTCCTCCTCATCCCTTCACCCCCTTTTCCCTTTTCCCATCACCCCCTCACATCTTATTCCCTCTCATCCTCAACCCCTCATCCCTTATCCACTCACCCTCAGCTCCTCACCTTACCACTTCCTCCCTCTCACATCCTCCCCTCAACCTGCCACCCCCTCTACTCCTCTCCTCTCCTCCTCCCTTCTTCCCTCCATCCATTTGCTGAGCACAGGTATTTGTTTAGGAATCTCGAGGTGGAAATTATATTCCATCTCCCTCGCTCGCTATCATCACGCAATTATCATGGGCAACCATGCAGAACAGAGCTGAATTCAGCTGGGTCCCGCTCCGATGGCATTACTGTCTGCTAGGCCTGGTTGTGGAGGAATTGGCCTAGCACCTGCAGCACACACACACACACACACACACACACACACACACACACACACACACACACACACACACACACACACACACACACACACACACACACACACACACACACACACACACACACACACACACACACGCTCACGCTGACACACACACACACACTGACACACACGTATGCACACATACAAATATATGCCTGCACACACACACACACACATATGCACACACACACTGGCACACACACTGGCACACATGCACACACAAACACATCTCGGAGATAAGGAGATAGAGAACTTTCTAGTTAAACTTTCATTTAAACTAGGAAATCACATTTAGATAAATAATCTCTTTATCAAGAGATAGCATGCACAGAAGGTTCTGTATAAAACTCAGGACAATCCTTTTGGTCTCCATATCACGTTTTACAGTTTTTTACAATCACTTTGGCACTAATGTCAGAACCTTGTGGTCATTTTTCAAAACTCAAAATGGTCATCACTTGTAACACAGGCTGTCCAATGTTCAAAACATTGCATTGTGCATTTATATCTTTAAAGAAACCTTGCATTTGCAGAATCATTGGTTTAAATAACAAATGTATCATGAAATACCATAGGAACATTAATTTAGGTCACTCACACACAAGATACCGATAGTTTCACTGTGTAGTTGTAAACTCTCCTTCCAGACTCATATTAAACATCTCCAATCCAAAATTAGATCTAGAATCGGCTTCCTATTTCACAACAAAGCCTCCTTCACTCATGCTGCCAAACATACCCCAGTAAAACTGACTATCCTACCGATCCTCGACTTCGGCAATGTCATTTACAAAATAGCCTCCAACACTCTACTCAGCAAACTGGATGCAGTCTATCACAGTGCCATCCGTTTTGTCACCAAAGCCCCATATACAACCCACCACTGCGACCTGCACGCTCTCGTCGGCTGGCCCTCGCTTCATATTTGTCGCCAGACCGACTTGCTCCAGGTCATCTATGCTAGGTAAAGCTCTGCCTTATCTCAGCTCACTGGTCACCATAACAGCACCCACCCATAGCACGCGCTCCAGCAGGTATATCTCACTGGTCATCCCCAAAGCCAACACCTCCTTTGGCCGCCTTTCCTTCCAGTTCTCTGCTGCCAATGACTGGAACGAATTGCAAAAATCGCTGAAGTTGGAGACTTAAATCTCCCTCACTAACTTTAAGCATCAGCTATCTGAGCAGCTTACCGATCACTGCAGCTGTACACAGCCCATCTGTGAATAGCCCATCCAACTACCTACCTCATCCCCATATTGTTTTTATAAACTTTTTTTGCTCTTTTGCACACCAGTATTTCTACTTGCACATCATCATCTGCACATCTATCACATCTATCACACTATCACACCATTTGCACATACTGTATATAGACTTTTTCTATTGTGTTATTGACTGTGCGTTTGTTTATCTCATGTGTATCTCTGTGTTGTTGTTTGTGTCGAACTGCTTTGCTTTATCTTGGCCAGGTCGCAGTTGTAAATAAGAACTTGTTCTCAACTGGCCTACCTGGTTAAATAAAGTTGAAATTAAAAATTAAAAAATTAAAAGTACAATCATTACATTTTGTAGTACAAAATAGGTGATACATGTTTCATTATGTACTGCACGTAAATACATCACTGTAAAAGGACTAGTAGAGAGAATACAACAGACACAGTGGAATCATTGAACAAAATCTGAAATGTATTGATGAAATACAATAAAATCGCAACAGGTTTCTTTGAATCAAAGGAAAAATAATTAGCTACAAAAAAAGGAAAAAAATACAGTAAAATGTCAAATGCAGTGTTCCTAACCTGGCTTACTGTAAAAAGCAAAACAAAGGATTCAATCAATCAAGTTGATTTTATATAGCCCTTCGTACATCAGCTAATATCTCGAAGTGCTGTACAGAAACCCAGCCTAAAACCCCAAACAGCTAGTAATGCAGGTGTAGAAGCACGGTGGCTAGGAAAAACTCCCTAGAAAGGCCAAAACCTAGGAAGAAACCTAGAGAGGAACCAGGCTATGAGGGGTGGCCAGTCCTCTTCTGGCTGTGCCGGGTGGAGATTATAACAGAACTATGCCAAGATGTTCAAAAATGTTCATAAGTGACAAGCATGGTCAAATAATAATCATGAATAATTTTCAGTTGGCTTTTCATAGCTGATCATTAAGAGTTGAAAAACAACAGGTCTGGGACAGGTGGCGGTTCCATAACCGCAGGCAGAACAGTTGAAACTGGAATAGCAGCAAGGCCAGGCGGTCTGGGGACAGCAAGGAGTCACCACGCCCGGTAGTCCCGACGTATGGTCCTAGGGCTCAGGTCCTCCGAGAGAAAGAAAGAGAGAAGGAGAAAATTAGAGAGAGACAATATTTTCAAAATGTTCATAAATGACAAGCATGGTCAAATAATAATCAGGAATAAATCTCAGTTGGCTTTTAATAGCCGATCATTAAGAGTTGAAAACAGCAGGTCTGGGACAGGTAGGGGTTCCGTAACCGCAGGCAGAACAGTTGAAACTGAAATAGCAGCAAGGCCAGGCGGACTGTGGACAGCAAGGAGTCATCATGCCCGGTAGTCCTGACGTATGGTCCTAGGGCTCAGGTTCTCAGAGAGAGAGAAAGAAAGAGAGAACGAGAGAATTAGAGAGAGCATACTTAAATTCACACAGGACACTGGATAAGACAGGAGAAGTACTCCAGGTATAACCAACTGACCCTAGCCCCCCGACACATAAACTACTGCAGCATAAATACTGGAGGCTGAGACAGGAGCGGTCAGGAGACACTGTGGCCCCATCCGAAGAAACCCCCGGACAGGGCCAAACAGGAAGGATTGATTACTGTACTTCTATATTTCCATCAACCCTGTCTTGTGGATATGGCCACATGTTCTCATCAACATCACAATGGATGTTTTCATTAGCCAAACATCTTGGGAAGAATCTTCAGGCATGGTGAATCCAGGCCTGACACTGGTTTGCCCGGGATGTCATTGCATGCGTCATCCATGGCCTGGAGAAGGGTGGCTTGTTCGTGAGGGCGCCTATCATATACCTTCCACCTCCATTAAGGAAAGGAGAGTATGGGGGTAAGTACAGGGTGGTAAATTGTGGATGGACCTGAGACCATGCTTGCACCATTTGAGCATGGTGGAACCTGACATTATCCCACACAATGACATAGGTCACGCCATCAGCTCTACAGACTTGATTTAGCTCATCAAGGAAGGTTACAAGGAGAGCTGCATTATACGATCCAATACGAGGTCTGCGTCCCACCACACATCTTCTGATATAGCCGCACACATAGTGATGTTTGCCCCACGTTGTCCAGGTACTTGAATGGTTGCCCGCTGGCCAATAAAATTCCGACCTCTCCTCCTTGTCTTGGCCAGGTTGAAGCCTGCCTCATTCAAAAAGAGGAATTTGTGATGGTTTTCGTCAGCCTCCAGCTCCATCACCCTCTAAAAATACATTTTGGGAAAAGAATTACTGATTTCAATGATGTAGAATTTTGGGGCAATTTTTCACAACAGGCATCTTGAAACTGAACATACCTGAACATACTCAGTCCTCAGTTGCTTCACTCTGTCTGCATTTCTTTCATAAGGCACACGGTTTAGCTGTTTGAGGGACACCTGGTGCCTTTTCAGCATGCGTGCAATAGTCATCAAACTGATGGCTTCCACATTGTTGAGCATCATTGTCCAAGATGTGCTGCCGAATTTCTGTAAGACGAGTATCATTTCTGGCCCGAACCAAATTGACCACAGCCCGCTCTTGTTGGTCAGTCAGAATTTTGCCTCTGCCTCCCGTATTTGGCCTAGTCTCAATTCTGTAGGGAAAATGACAGCAAGAACACATTTAGTCACATCACCTACTCTGTGGTACACATTGGCATGCAGTATACAGTCATTTGACAATTTAGAGTAGCCTAATGTTTAGTGCATGCTGAAGACTTACCGGTTCTCATTGAGGAAAGTTCTGATGATTGAGGCCCCGGTTGATCTTCTGAGGTTTGGTGGAATCATAGTAGCTGCCTCAGTCATTGTCATGCCATGATTTATGACACGGTCTACAACTATTGCTCAGATTTCATTGGAGACTCTTTGCTGTTGCTGCCGCTGTCTTGGTCCGTGGCCTTGTCCTCTACCACGTTCCCCCACACCTCTCAAACGAGGCCCAAGACCACTTCTCAGAAGCGATGCTTGTCACCTGCCATTCCTTTGGCCACCTCGTCTTCCTTGTCTTCCTCCTCCCACTGGTTGACCTCTATTGTGACCTGGATCACCTGCCGGCTCCATGTTATCGCTATGTTGTTGTAGGTGGATACCACTCATTTCACTATATATTCATACCACAATGTGAAATCAATCAACAGTAACAAGTTGGCAGGGTTGGAAAAGCATTTACGTGGTCCTGCATACATACACTTACCGGACACTTTATTAGGTACACATGCGTGTTAACGCAAATAGCCTGTTCCTTCGAACAGCGAATCATGTGGCTGCCTGCAACTCAATATATAGAGTATATAGATTAGAGAGCTTTAATTGTTCGACCAAACATTAGAATGGGCAAGATGCGTAATATAAGCAACTTTGACCATCGTATGATTGTTGATGCCAGTGCCTTCCTGGGATTTTTACAGACTACAGTCTCTAGAGTTTACAGAGAATGGTGAGATAAAGAAAACGTATTCAGTGAGCAGCAGTTCTGTGGGAAAAAACACCTTGTTTATGAGAGAGGTCAGAGGAGAATGTCCAGACTCATTCAAGCTAACAGAAAGCCCACAATTGCTCAAATAACAGACGTTTAAAACTGTGGTGGGCAGAATGGCATCTCTTAACATCTCTTAACGTACAACACTGTACAACACACCTACCCAGTACTAGATAGGTGTACCTAATAAAGTGGCCGGTGAGTGTACAGTAATGTCAAATCTGAAAACATGGTCTGGAAAAGTGGTACATGGGACAATAGAAACAGTGTCTGATAAAGAATGATGCTGAAATATTGCATCCATAGATAATGTAGTCCAATTGGTTCAAATTCCACGATAATTGGTGTCAATGGATCTCGTTATCCTGAAACTTTCATGATCTAAAACATGGTGTATTGTTTGTCAGTTTCCATAAAACTATGCATTAAGAGTAATGCAACAGTTACTTATAATTTTGAGCAGTTGTATTAATTGATAGTTAGATCATTGCGATGAAATGAATAGACAGTCATCTCAGATGTAATGTGTGAATTGCATTTTGAAATGGTAATACTTTGAGTTTTGTCTATTTGAACATGTGATTTTAGTTCAATGAACAAATAATCTTAGCTTTACGTGTATTGTATCCAAGCAATTGGAAAAAGTGTTAAGAGTTTTGAAAAAAATGCATTTTGATCATCGGTTGTGAGTTATGTGTCTAGAGTTTTGAAAAATGACATCAAGGTTCTGAAATTAGTGCCAAAGTGATTGTAAAAAACTGTAATTGTATCTCACACTGTATACTTTCCATTCACCTTGTCACTCATCTTTACTCTCTGTCTTTGACTCCCTATGATCATCTCAGTAAGTGAGTTACATCTGGTTCCTTCGCCATCCCTATGGGGAATATGATCATCTCAGTAAGTGAGTTACATCTGGTTACTTCAGCCATCCCTATGGGGAATATGATCATCTCAGTACCTGAGTTACATCTGGTTACTTCAGCCACCCCTATGGGGAATATGATCATCTCAGTAAGTGAGTTACATCTGGTTCCTTCAGCCACCCCTATGGGGAATATGATCCTCTCAGTAAGTGAGTTACATCTGGTTCCTTCAGCCACCCCTATGGGGAATATGATCATCTCAGTAAGTGAGTTACATCTGGTTACTTCAGCCATCCCTATGGGGAATATGATCATCTCAGTAAGTGAGTTACATTTGGTTCCTTCAGCCATCCCTATGGGGAATATGATCATCTCAGTAAGTGAGTTACATCTGGTTCCTTCGCCATCCCTATGGGGAATATGATCATCTCAGTAAGTGAGTTACATCTGGTTACTTCAGCCATCCCTATGGGGAATATGATCATCTCAGTACCTGAGTTACATCTGGTTACTTCAGCCACCCCTATGGGGAATATGATCATCTCAGTAAGTGAGTTACATCTGGTTCCTTCAGCCACCCCTATGGGGAATATGATCCTCTCAGTAAGTGAGTTACATCTGGTTCCTTCAGCCACCCCTATGGGGAATATGATCATCTCAGTAAGTGAGTTACATCTGGTTACTTCAGCCATCCCTATGGGGAATATGATCATCTCAGTAAGTGAGTTACATTTGGTTCCTTCAGCCATCCCTATGGGGAATATGATCATCTCAGTAAGTGAGTTACATCTGGTTCCTTCAGCCATCCCTATGGGGAATATGATCATCTCAGTAAGTGAGTTACATCTGGTTCCTTCAGCCACCCCTATGGGGAATATGATCATCTCAGTAAGTGAGTTACATCTGGTTCCTTCAGCCATCCCTATGGGGAATATGATCATCTCAGTAAGTGAGTTACATCTGGTTCCTTCAGCCATCCCTATGGGGAATATGATCATCTCAGTAAGTGAGTTACATCTGGTTCCTTCAGCCATCCCTATGGGGAAAATTAATGAGGCAAGAATAGGGTTTTGGGATAAAGTCCAAAAATAAGGTCTGAGTCTGAGGTTAACACAGGCTTAGGAGATGTTATACGTTTTGTTCTATGAGATAATATCAGTCAGTTAACATGACCTTTATGAATTATGAAGCCTTTGTGCTTTTTTAAATGACATAAATGTTTCCAAATTCTCAAAAAGTGACATTAGCTGATTGAGATGATCTCACAGAACAAATTGTATCAGATCTCCTAAGCCTGTGTTTACCACAGAACTTATTGTCAGCGTTTATCCAAAAACGGCATTCATTTCCCCATAGGCTATGTCCAACGAACCAAGGCAGAGTTAGTGCCTGCTATTTTTGTGACTTGTGTGGCGTCTATCCCCGGTGTCCGGACACTCTTAGAGAAGGAGGTACTGTATAATGTCTGCATGAGTAAAGGCAGCTTTTGCTGACACATTGGTGGTTTTACCTTATAATAAATCATGGGCATCTGCACAAGAGTGTTAGTCAGTTTGACCAGCTTGGGCCTATCCCATTCAGGTGTGTGTTTTCCTTATTCTAGAGAAAAGGATTGTGTCTCCATAGCTTTATTCACCCCAAACATCAGGGCCAGGAGGTGATTCTCTCTGAATAATCACACAGTAATATCGTGCCACTCTGTTCTTACAGGAAGTCACAGTCTGTTCTTACAGGAAGTCACACTCTGTCTGGAATGGTAGATCTATGGATGCACTTTGTTTAAAAGTAAATGTATTATGATGTATGGCAGGGTATTTCTTTAACACAGACTCAGGAGAATCAGCAGCACAGGACACTGATCAAGTCCTCCGTTCATGAGTCAAATGACCCTCCTGCTGTCAGACAAGGTGTGAACACCTTCATATCCATCTTCACATACACAGGAGCTCTATACAAATCCTCCCCCTGAGGGAACGCATAAGCCATAAAATACAAGGTGATTAGAAATCCAGTCGAACAATAGTATAGTTTGTTTCTCAGCAGAGGCTAAATTAGCAATAGGACAACACTGCTCTCTAGTGGTTAGGATATGAATAGTTCAGTGTGTTGAGGTCCATTTTTTTCATTTACTCCACATTTTAAAGTTTGGATTTGGGTCTGTCATTTTACAAAAAAATGGGGCATGTATTTTTATTTGTTTCGTTGGACAGATTTACATAACAAATCATGGCATACAGACCAAGCAGGCATATAATGAAGTTGACATATCTGACTTTGAAATAAGTCATACAGGACCACAAGGAGATGAAATAGAAAGGATAGAAATACAAGTTTAAAGTTGACTGTGTTAAGCCTTGGCATTATGTCTGTACTTTGGTTCAACTGACATTGAAATAGCAAGATAGGCCAACACAGCACAAGGTCTCACAAAGCTCTCAGAGACAAAGATCTCACATACAAAATTCACACAGACATCATAAGAACACATAAAAATAAAGATCACAAAAAAATAAAATACAACTCCTTAGCAGGTTTTGTTGCAAAAGTAATTATGATATTACACTAACATTACTTTTGTATTACATGCAGTATTACAAATAGCTGAAGTAAAATGAACCCTTACAATGTACTAACATTATCAAGTTTAAAGTGGAACTCTGCAGTTCAAGTTAAAGGAAGCGGTCACCCCGCCACCCCTGAGAAATATAACCACTCTCAAATTTATAGACAGCTATGGATACAAGGACTGACCATCCATATAAAAAATGATAGTTTTAACCATTTTACCAGTGTTTTTTTACATTTACCTTATTTACAAACATTGGAGTTAAACAAGCTTATATTTCAGATTCTGATGGAGTAGCACAGTTGAACTAAGCTCTCATGAGGCATGCTGTATCATAACTGGCTGTGATTGGGAGTCCCATAGGGAGGAGCACAATTGGCCCAGCGTCGTCCGGGTTTCGCCTGGGTACGCCATCATTGTAAATAAGAATTTATTCTTAACTGACTTGCCTAGTTAAATAAAGGTTACATTTTTAAAATTCTCTCTTTTGTGGTTGAGAATTTTCCTGCAGGAAATGCAAATGTCTATTGAAGGTTTAAAAAGGCTTCTAACGTTTGTAATTTCCACTTCATAATTGATTTGCCCTAACGAAAAATGTATCAACCCATACAATTTTTTTTTCATTAATTACGATCCACATAATGATTCACATTTATGGTTATTTTTCTGCTATAGCAAACTGGCTCAAATTAAGATCCTACAACTGTATCTATAATTAATGTCATTCAAAAACAGTGTTGTTTGTGTTTGTTTGTGTTTATAAATACAATTTAACCAGGCAACCTTTCCTCCAAAGTAGGGCTATCATCCATCTCTTTTCCAACAGACAGAGGGTAGTTTTCCAGCCCTGGTTAGGTAGAGAAGTGGCTGAGTGAAACTCCCAAAAACAGTAAACATCAAAGTGATAGGAACCACGACACACAACGCTATCACTGAACCATCAGGGAGACAGCGTACCAGGACACCTCCGATGATGGAAGGAGTGTAATTCACCAGCAGAGTCAGCAGAATGATCTGAACAGTACGGGACGCTCTTCTCTTCATCAAGTCCCCTCCCTCTTCTTTCTCCCCCTGTCTCTCCTTCCCTCCATCCCCTGGACCGGACTTGCCCAGCACCCTCAGGATGGAGACACAGCAGAAGAAGTCGATGGCCAGAGTGATTGAGAAAACGCCGGCATTGACTATCACGCTGCCTATTAAGCCGATCACAACACAGAATATGAGAGACAGCAGCCAAGCCAGAGTCACACACCCCCCCCTGTACCTCAGAGGCCTGTACTTCAGGAAGAGCAGTGGGTGGACCACCGCCAGGTAGCGCTCCACACATATAAAGCACTGGAGCAGAGGGCGGCCGGTGCTGACCAAGCCGATCGCATAGCCGCTGAATTGGAAGATGGTCTGGCTTTTGATGAAGAGGGTGTTGAAGACGGTCAGTGGTGAAATAAGGCAGTAGAGGAGCTCCATAATGGCCAGGTTGAGGGCGAAGATCTCCTTGATGACCTGGACCAGAGGGCCGCCCGCGACCAGCCACAGGTACCAGCTGTTGGTGACCAGACCCAGGAGGCAGTTGAACACCTCAACTCCCAGGTAGAACGGCAGACCGGTGGGCCACTCCCAACACTTGTACCACTGAGACATTGTAGTGTGGTTCATAATGCCGGGATGGTAAAAGTTGACGTCTGGAGGGTCCATCGGTGGACCTTCTAGTTTCACTCTGTCTCGGGTGAGTCGGTCGATCTGGTTAGCTGCAGTAAGTCCTTATCTGATAAGAACATCCATCTAGAGCACTGTCTAGATGTGAAGAGTGGTGCTCTGAGAGTACACAGAGTACACACTACAGACCAAAACAGACCATACCACAGACAGTCATTAGACACATTTGACTAGATGGTATTTTCAATGAGGCACACCTGTAGATTCAAATAGCCATTGTAATCATTAGATGTGTCTAAGTTTACCCAGTGCTTTTGGCATGGTGGGGACAGTCTGGGTTTGAATATTCTCTAATGATGATCTTCTTAGCCAAATCAAATGCACAGCTGCCACTAAAGAGAGAAAGGCAGTAGCTAATATTACAAAATGTGGATATTGGTTTAGAGAACAGTGATTAGACCTGTCTGTGTCACGTCCAAAACATACATTTTCTTGGCATGTTAAATGCGGCAGACTGCATTTCATTTGAATGCATTCAGTTATACAACTGACTAGGTATCCCTCTTTCCCTTTCCAAATACTTTGTGATAAATTCATGGCTCTTGATTGAATGAGTAAAAGCCAGAAAAAACACTGAAGGAGAGAGTATGTTTTGATCATAAAATCAGGCTTTGTTATGTGAACGTTCAAGTAATTAACATAACAACTACACTTTCATTTTGAATAAAATGTATCCAAAAAACACATTCACAAAAAATATTTTATCCATTTATTAGTGTTTTAACCTGCATGTGTAGTAATTTACATTGTTCGATAAATAATCTACTACACTGAACACAAATATAAATGCAACATGTAAAGTATTGGTCCCGTATTTCATGAGCTGAAATAAAAGATCCCAGAAATATTCCATACGTACAAAAAGCTTTTTTCTCTCATATTTTGTGCACAAATTTGTTTGCATCCCTGTTAGTGAGCATTTCTACTTTGCCAAAATAATTCATCCACCTGACAGATGTAGCATATCAAGAAGCTGATTAAACAACATGATCATTACACAGGTGCACCTTGTGCTGGGGGACAATAAAAGGCCACTTTAAAATGTTTTTTCACACAACACAATGCCACAGATGATTTGAGGGAGCAGGCAATTGGCATACTGACTGCAGGAAAGTCAACCAGAGCTGTTGCCAGATAATTGAATGCTAATTTCTCTACCATAAGCCACCTCCAACGTCGTTTAACAGGATTTGGCAGTACGTCCAATCGGCCTCACAACCAGCCACCCGGACAGCTGATGAAACTGTGGGTTTGCACAACAGAAGAAACCATCTCAGGGAAGCTCATCTGTGTGCTCGTAGTCCTCACCAGGGTCTTGACCTGACTGCAGTTCGGCGTCGTAACCGACTTCAGTGGGCAATTGCTCCCCTTCAATGGCCACTGGCACACTGGAGAAGTGTGCTCTTCACAGAGGAATCCTGGTTTCAGCTGTACCAGACAGATGGCAGACAGCGTGTATGACGTTGTGTGGGTGAGTGGTTTGCTGATGTCAACATTGTGAACAGAGTGCCCCATGGTGGCGGTGGGGTTATGGTAATGGTGGTCACACCAGATACCAACAGATGCATAACTGTATTCCCAGTCATGTGAAATCCATAGATTAGGGCCTAATGAATTTATTTACATTGACTGATTTCCTCATATGAACTGTAACTCAGAAAAATCTTAGAAATTGTTGCATGCTGAGTTTATATTTTTGTTCAGTGTGTTTACAAAGCAAACAAGTCCTTTACTCAAACATTTTAACCAGAGCCATACAGTATTTTCATATATTCTAAATATATGGCTCTTATATTACCATTAATTCACTATAACACACATTTTTCTCAGCAGGCACTAAGATATCTGATTGACTGGTTTGACCAAAAATAAGGACTAAACTGACAGTGCAGTGTCAAGAAGGCTGAATATCAAAATCTTATTAAAATCACACAGTGAAATGCCCCGATCATTAATATCACTTTATGATGATCTAATCTCCACTTCTATGTCTTATTTCTAACTCTTCACGCAGCATGCTTCTATCACGTTGAGGCATTCACATTTCCTCTCAAAATGTGTTGAAAAAGGAATACACATGTTTTCCATTTATAAAAGTGGTAACCACATCTATAGCATATAAAGTGACTTGTTCGACTCAACACACTCAGTAGCAGCCTTCTAAAAACCATTTGACTAAGGATACCAATACAAAGAGAAACAACTCCCAAACAAAACACTCTTCCTGATCCCTTATCATGGTCATTTCCTACTCGCTGCTACGGCAACATCTGACATGTGACTGCAGACAGCCTGCATAAGCAAATCACCAACATCCGCTGCCGCGTTTCAACCAACCAATCCTGTGTCTCCCAGTACTGTATGTGTCATGTGAAGAACATGTAGTGATGGGTAATTTAGGACTTGTCTGCGCGTCAAATGGTGCCCTATTCCCTATAAAGGCTCTGGTGAAAAGTAGTGCACTAATATGGGGGTATAGGGTGTCATTTAAAAAAATAAATAGATCCCGAACTCCACTTTAGGTGGAACTCTGTCAAACACTGGCAGTGACTGAAACATGTCAATGTGACCAGTCAAATCAGTGACAACACAGAGTTCATTCCATTGGTGGATGATTGACAGAACGCAGAGATTTTCAACACATCCTACAGAGCAGGGTTGGGGTCAATTATTTGTAAATTCAGTAAATTCAGGAAGTAAACTGAAATTCCAATTCAATTGTATCTCAATGCTTCTCTATGAGAGGAATGTGGAATTGGAATTTCAGTTGACTTCCTGAATTAAAGGAATGGAAATAGAATTGGCCCTAAACCTGTTGCAGAGTTTCGGAAGCCTCCCCCTATCGTCACGGTAACACCAATCAGTGATACTGCATCTGTACGGACCGGCCAATGAGGAGGAAGAGGAGTCCGGCCAGCAGGCAGAAGGAGATGCCAACGGGGGCGAAGAAGAAGGACAGGCCGTAGTGGATGGTGAGGTCGAAGGTGGTGCACAAAGAGGAGCGCTGGTGGTCCACGTAGAACTGCACCACATCCATCAACTCCACCCACAGCACAGACATCCACACCACACCCAGCAGGAACAGAGCTGAGGGAAGGGAGGGGAGGGAGAGAGAGAGATAGGCAGGGTTGAAGAGGTGTGTGTGTGTGTGTGTGTGTGTGTGTGTGTGTGTGTGTGTGTGTGTGTGTGTGTGTGTGTGTGTGTGTGTGTGTGTGTGTGTGTGTGTGTGTGTGTGTGTGTGTGTGTGTGTGTGTGTGTGTGTGTGTGTGTGTGTGAGTGAGTGAATGTGCGTGTGAGAGATAGAAGATAGAAAGCGTGTGTGTGAGAGAGAGAGATGATGGGAGAGAGAAAGGTAGGCGGAGAGGAGGTGATAGGGAGAAAAAACAGAGAGATAGAGAGACCGTATCAGACTGGCTGCAGCAGGTATTTGTATTATGGATGGTATTCATGAGCTTTTCATCTTCGTACATCCGTTCAACAGAGGGAAACTATTTAGCTCAATCCTATCCTATGTTGTGTATCCTGAAATGTATGATGTTATCGGCCAATGACTCACCGGACATCAGGAAGAGGCCGCCCCCAGCCTTATATAGACGATGACTGGCGAATGGGGCAGCACAGATGATAAAAAACCCGCCCATTACGACGGCAGCCACACCAATTAGCATGAAGATACTCCAGAAGCCTCTGTAGACTGGATGAGACGAATGTCAATCATTGTTAGAACCATGAGTAACAGAATGATAGGCTGACTTTAATTTGAATATACCAACACAAGCACATGTGGACACTCACAATCTCATAGTAGGCTACATATATTATATGTCAATTACATATAATATACACACACACACAGAGAGATAAGCACTTACTGATTGCAGAGTCATATGCAGTGGCATTGTGAGTCTGTTGAGACACTGGAAAGGGGAAGAGGTAGGCGTGTGTGCAAACTTTGGCATGTGGCTGATTGGCTAGTGAGAGACAAACAAACACATTGTGACATACATTAAATCATACATATATACATATATATATATATATACAGCTGAAGTCAGAAGTTTACATACACTCACAGGCTGACCACACCGCTCGCGTCGCGTGCACGAGCGTTGCAAAATAAATTTAGAAATCTATGTTATTCAATTATTGCACCTACACTGCTCGTGTGCACCAACGAGCGTCTGCGTTGCCAAGGGCTAAAATAGAAATCAGTTCTATTTCTGACGCAGATCGTGCTGCAAGTCCTACCTCTCCCATCTCCTCATTGGTTTATATAAGCAGGTACCCACGTGCCATCTCCTCATTAGATAAACCCACGTGGGTGACTGAAAGACGAACGAGGCCAGTGGCGGTAATGCACCTAATTTATGATAGTTGCCAATCGCAACATAAAGTCAAGAGAAGAAAAAGCCTGGAAAGAGGCTTGATGACTAGAAACGATTCGGTTGACCGTTTTATGTGTGGATTAATTGGTGGAGTAGAGGACCTTGTGCACTTCAGGTAAAATAACTCAATGTTTATATCCCAGGACAAATTAGCTAGCAACAGCAAGCTAGCTAAATAGGACAAATTAGCTAGCAAGTGCAAGCTAACTAGCTAAATTGCCATAAATGTTTAATGCTTTTCGACCTGTCCCCAAATTAATATAATTGGTTCAGAGTTTGTTTTGATATTTTAACCTGCGTGTCGTGACCCCGTTTTGTGTAGGGGGACAAAATACATTTATGCATGATGGCGCACGATGGCGCACGCGCGCAGCCGGTTTGGGTTCCGTGTTAGCTTGGAGTCATTAAAACTAGTTTTTCAACCACTCCACAAATTTCTTGTTAACAAACTATAGTTTTGGCAAGTCGGTTAGGACATCTACTTTGTGCATGATACAAGTAATTTTTCCAACAATTGTTTACAGACAGATTATTTAACTTAACATTCACTGTATCAGAATTCCAGTGGGTCAGAAGTTTACATACACTAAGTTGACTGTGCCTTTCAACAGCTTGGAAAATGGTTTGTGACACTGGCATTATCATCCTCTCCTCATCAAGGGCCCTTATATTACAAAGACAGCATGTACTAGTGGAATCTATACAGAGAACAAGCTGGAATAGTCTTACAGTTTTATCAAATGCATAAAAATGTGATAATTGCATTAAATGTTGTTAATTTCCACTCTCTCTTTTTTCAATTTCTTCTAACTCTCTTTCTTCTCTCTCGCTCTCCTCTGCCTTGTGGAATTCAGCAGACCCTCTCCAGGTCCTTACCAAAGTTTGAGGGTGTTTGGGACAATGACCCTCCCTGGAAGTTCCCTATTAGAGACTGTCAACAAATCTCATCAGATGACAACTGAACTGAATGACTGCACATGCAGCCTTTCCATTGAGTCACATGACCCAAGAATAATATCACATGATAGGGGTCTCATACCACTTCAAGGCATCAAGAAGTCACATTCGATAAATGAGCGGGGCTCATGTCTCCACCCTAACATTTGGAGTCGTTGTCCCAAAGGCTGGAAGGCAGGCGACAAGCTTCGGTCCAAAATAAACCCATACAAACGCATTGGGCTTATTTTGGACAGATTTTGGTGAAAGTGAAACCTCTCGCTTTGTCTCTTCCTCTCTGCTGTCATGAACTGTTTGCATTGTTTCATTCTGGCCCTGTACTGGCCAACATGTCAATTAAAGAAAGTAATAGGATTGAAAGACCCCAGTGTTCTACTTTATACAAGTAGTGAATAAGCGCAGTGCAATATTATCTGACTTACTGATCCAGAACTTCAAGAGGGTGTGGTCGTCCAGGTTTCCCCTGAAGGAGCACCTCCAAAAGAAGCCCTCGTGGTAGAAGGTGGTGTCTGGACGACGCTGGGGGGGAGATAATGATATTAACACATTAGTAGAACACTCCATCATAAAGCCTTCATGTTACAGTTATAACAATGACATAATAACACATCATAAACTTCTTCTATCTTTTATCTTCTTCTTCACATTCAACCTGTTATTTTCTTAGAAAATACCTAGTGAATCAGCTAATGGCTTCTCAGCCCCACGCCAGCTGGTTCAGGTGAATGTTGTCAGAGTATATGGTGCTACTACTGAAGCTGGTGACTCTAAGGTCAAGGGGACCTTAGGGAACACCCTTAACTTCCTGTGGGGTTGTGAGAAGTTTGTTGAGTCAGCATGGAGAGTCCCCTCTACTCACTAAACAGCTGCTCTCATTCCCTCTTTCTCTCCTATTCCCCTTTCACTCCTATTCCCCCTTTCTCTCATATTCCCCTTTCACTCCTATTCCCCCTTTCTCTCATATTCCCCCTTTCTCTCCTATTCCCCGTTCTCTCCTATTCCCCCTTTCTCTCCTATTCCCTGTTCTCTCCTATTCCCGGTTCTCTCCTATTCCCCCTTTCTCTCCTATTCCCTGTTCTCTCCTATTCCCCGTTCTCTCCTATTCCCCCTTTCTCTCCTATTCCCCGTTCTCTCCTATTCCCCCTTTCTCTCCTATTCCCCGTTCTCTCCTATTCCCCCTTTCTCTCCTATTCCCCGTTCTCTCCTATTCCCTGTTCTCTCCTATTCCCCCTTTCTCTCCTATTCCCCCTTTCTCTCCTATTCCCCCTTTCTCTCCTATTCCCCCTTTCTCTCCTATTCCCCGTTCTCTCCTATTCTCCCTTTCTCCCCTGTTCTCCTGTCCTACTATAGACTGCACCTTTCTCTGTTTTGACCTTTACCCTTCAGAAAAAAACTAATTCTCATGCTTCTCTCTCTCTCTCTCTCTCTCATTAGGACACTGATAAAAATGATATGTCTCTATGTAGTAGTGTGCATGGTATATTATATACAATGCATGTGGTTTGATAGTGTAGATATCATGCAGACATTCCTGTGTCATTGCTTATCGTGATGACCTGTATCTGCTATAGTGGGTGATATCATTGGGGGGTTGTAAATACTGATGTTTGTATTTCTATTACTTGCGAATCCAATATGTCTCAATCGCTGGATGGTTGAAGAGCAACTGCATTAGAAGGTGTCAGATTACACTAGCAGCCCCTACAGTAGGTAGGCATATATACCAGAGCCCTACACAGTTCAAAGGTCAAGTCTTACTGAAAGAGTTATTGGACCATCCACCCATGAGAAACTACCACCAAAATAAATTGATTAATCGAAATGTGCCCAGGTTTGGAGGGTTTTTCATGAGAAACACTTTTAGGGACGGCACTAAGGTGAGGACCTTAACCTCCAATAGCCAATGTAATGGACTCTATCTCAGTCCTAACCACAGTATTGACAGATGTTGAAGCAACGTTACACCACACTGACCAAACAATGATCTAAAGCAAGGTTTCTTCATTCTCTTCCTGGTGACAAACAGGGGTGGACATTTTGATTGGTGGAATCAGGTGCATTGGAGCACACACCTTGTTAGACCTTGACACCACTTGACACCCCAAAACCACTTCCTCTAAGAAGACTTCAACCAGAATAGGAACAAGTCGCCGTGCCCTCCATGGTCTCACCTCAGTCCCTGACCAGCTGAGCCTCCCAGATCAACCCTAACCCTTAACCCTCAATTCAGCAAACAAGACAATAGTTTTATCCAATGTTACCCCCAATATTACACCACTGACTACGTTCCTCAGCTCTTTTGTCTTTCATGACCACATATATAAAGAGACCAGGATAAGGAACATCCAAGAGAGGCCACGCCACGCCACGCCACGCCACGCCACGCCACGCCTTGCCTTGCCTTGCCTTGCTTGCACCTGTTGTTTCCACCTGAATCCCAATAACACCAAAAAGTAAATACTTTGCCATTATTTCATGACTACTACACAGGTAATGAGTGGGCTATTGTAAATACGAAGTAAAATTGGACTACAATATTTTAAGCATAAAATCCACACCAGACCTCCATGTTCAAATAAAATCTAAACGTATTTGTCACATGCTTGGTAAACAACAGGTGTAGACTAACAGTGAAATGTTTGCTTACAGTCTCTACCCAACAATGCAGTGAGAAAAAAATATAAATAATATAAACATTTAAAAATAATAGCACAGGGAATAAATACACAATGAGTAACTATAACTTGGCTATATACACAGGGTACCAGTACCGAGTCAATGTGTAGGGGAACAGGGTACTTGCGGTAGATATGTACATATAGGTAGGGATAAAGTGTTCCTTACCTCTATGGCGGAGGCCCAAGTTCCCATAGTTCCGTTAGTTTCTTTGTCACATGTCTCCGAAGCCAGAAGCCAGTAATCCGTCCCGAAGGAGAGGAGGACAAACATGGCTGCCAGAGCCCCAAACAGCCCCGCGAAGAACAGAGCCACACTCAGCTTCATTGTGCTGTACTGGCCAGACACACTGTCACTGTATGGAGACCAATCAACTAGCCCTGTGTGTGTTTTCCTCTGAGAAATCAAAAACTGTATTTTCACGTAGTCAGAGCGTGTGTGTCTATGCTGGGTCCACTTAGACACTTTAGGTATGTGTGTCTCTTCCTAGTGTTGCAATAGTCCAAGCTACGATTCTTCTTCCACGGTAGAATGCCACTTTGCTGTGTATTGTCCAACAGTGGTCTTATCCTGGCTCCTCTCTTCTCTTTTTGTGGGCTGCTGAGGACAGGAATGGGTTGGGCTGGACAAGACAGTCGGGAAACTGACAGTGGCGTGGATCCCTCCGCCTGTGCTATTTTGGGGGGCTGATTGAAGGTGCCTGCTGCACACACTCTCCCCACTGTCACAGGAGTGGTCTGGGGCGAGGTAGGGGTGAGGGGTTCAGGCACAGAAATATCTACCAGCAACTGGCCACCCCCTTCATGCACAATACAATCTGGGAGGGAGGGGGTGCAGGAGTAAGGCATTCCTGCGTCCTGCAAGTTTGAACCCAACACACACACACACACACACACACACACACACACACACACACACACACACACACACACACACACACACACACACACACACACACACACACACACACACACACACACACACACACTCAGAACTCCAAGCCACCACCCCATGTCGGGACCAACATACACACACACACTCACAACCTCAAGCCACCACCCCATGTCGGGACCAACATACACACACACACTCACAACCTCAAGCCACCACCCCATGTCGGGACCAACACACACACACACACTCACAACCTCAAGCCACCACCCCCATGGTGGGATGTGGAGGGGTTGGTGAAAATAGGATGTGTCCTCATGCGTCACTTCCATGGGATCCACAGGTGTCACTTGACTTCATGACAGCAGAGAAGAGATGAGGTAAAGCTGAACATCTCTGAGATCTTAAGGACTCCACTGGCATCCATACTGTTTCATTGGCCTTGGCAGCATAGCTAACTGCACTGTAATGTCACACTTAACACATTAGCACAGGTAGAGTAGTGAGTGACAACTCTGATTGGAGGATGGTGGACCAGGTTATTACCGACACACCATGCAAAGTGATTTGAGCACTTGGAAAAGCACTATATAATTGGAAGGAATTATTACTCTATAAACAAAAACATGACACACACAGGGTTTTATTTTCAAAGCTAGTCTGTAGCTATTGGTCTTGTTGAGTATGAGAGTGGAACTGAGGAGAGCTTGCTGCTCATTAGCAGACACACAGACTGCCATATGCACACTGTTATGAATTGTATGTATAATAACTAAATTATGTATACATTTAAAGTAATGATAGGACTATATCTAACATAATTCTACCTTGTCTCTGTATAATGATGAAGAATGTTTGTCCATAAGAAAAGAGGAACTGTGGCAGACAACTTGTAACCTCTGTGAAACTGATAACAGGGAAGGAAGTCTCCCCACCCAGGGAGGGGAAAAACCTTGGGCTTGTAGTAGATTGTATAACAGGTGGCAGACAATGTATGAGTAGAAGAGGACTTGTGAACTATATTGTCATTGTCTCTGAGAGGAGGAGGGACATTTATGACGAAATGAGAGGTATATAAACCAATGTACAGGAAATGATAAGCAGAGCTATCGTAAATAAACGTTGCTGACTATTGTAGACTGGCCTCTGTCTGTTTCATTTCAACAAGAACCTTACAAATTCTTGGTAACAGACCGAGTAGTTTAATTGAAGGTCAGTTTATGAACATTGAGAACATAATTCTCTTAATTCTCTTAACAACACACACACACACACACACACACACACACACACACACACACACACACACACACACACACACACACACACACACACACACACACACACACACACACACACACACACACACACACACACACACACACACACACACACACACAGTCTTGTACAGCTAACCTTGTGGGGACATACAATTCAGTCCCATTCAAAATCCTATTTTCCCTAACCCTAAACCTAACCCTAATCCTAACCCGTACTCTTACCCTAACCCTAACCCTAACCTTAACCCTAACCCTAACCCAAAAACCTAAACTTTATCCTAACCCTAAACCTAACCCTATCTCCTAACCCTAACCCTACAACTAACCCTAGCTCCTAACCTTAATATTTAACTTAATTCTAACCCTAACACTAATTCTAACCTTAACCCTAAACCCCCTAGAAATAGCATTTGACCTTGTGGGGACTAACAAAATGTCCCCAGCTGGTCAACTTTTTGTTCGTTTACTATTCTTGTAGGGACTTCTGGTCCCCACAAGAATAGTTAAACACGTCCACACACACACACACACACGCACGCACGCACGCACGCACGCACGCACGCACACACACACACACACACACACACACACACACACACAGGGATATTTAGCACATCACCCATAGAAAGACACAGCCTAATCAGCACAGTGCTATTGGCTTTTATTTCATCTCCTCTAATAAGGAAATGAACAGATATTTTTATCCCCCATTTTCCCTCCTTGAAAGTAACTGGATAAAAAAACATACAGTACAGTAGTGGCCAAAAGTTTTGAGAATGACACAAATATTAATTTTTACAAAGTTTGCTGCTTCAGTATCTAGATATTTTTGTCAGATGTTACTATGGAATACTGAAGTATAATTACAAGCATTTTGTAAGTGTCAAAGGCTTTTATTGACAATTACATGAAGTTGATGCAAAGAGTCAATATTTGCGATTAAGGTCTGAAGAGTTTCCTGGCCATAGACCCAAAATATTGATGTTTTGTTCTCCGAGCTACTTAGTTATCACTTTTGTCTTATGGCAAGGCGCTCCATCATGCAGGAAAAGGCATTGTTCATCAGACTGTTCCTGGATGGTTGGGAGAAGAGGATGTGTTGGAACCATTCTTTATTCATGACTGTGTTCTTAGGAAAAATTGTGAGGGAGCCCACTCCCTTGGCTGAGAAGCAACCCCACACATGAATGGTCTCAGGATGCTTTACTGTTGGC
This sequence comes from Salvelinus fontinalis, assembly GCF_029448725.1. Classification (NCBI taxonomy): domain Eukaryota; kingdom Metazoa; phylum Chordata; class Actinopteri; order Salmoniformes; family Salmonidae; genus Salvelinus; species Salvelinus fontinalis. The sequence goes on from NC_074687.1 coordinate 3,771,142, forward strand.
ATGACACAGGACTAATGGTAGCGCTCACCGTGTCTTCTCCAGACAAGCTTTTTTCCAGATGCCCCAAACAATCGGAAAGGGGTTTCATCAGAGAAAATGACTTTACCCCAGTCCTCAGCAGTCCAATCCCTGTACCTTTTGCAGAATATCAGTCTGTCCCTGATGTTTTTCCTGGAGAGAAGTGGCTTCTTTGCTGCCCTTCTTGACACCAGGCCATCCTCCAAAAGTCTTCGCCTCACTGTGCGTGCAGATGCACTCACACCTGCCTGCTGCCCTTCCTGAGCAAGCTCTGTACTGGTGGTGCCCCGATCCCACAGCTGAATCAACTTTAGGAGACGGTCCTGGCGCTTGCTGGACTTTCTTGGGCACCCTGAAGCCTTCTTCACAACAATTAAACCACTCTCCTTGAAGTTCTTGATGATCCGATAAATGGTTGATTTAGGTGCAATCTTACTGGCAGCAATATCTGTCACGTTCCTGACCTGTTTTTCCTTTTTCTTGTATTTAATTAGTTGGTCAGGGCGTGAGTTGGGGTGAGTTGTCTATGTGTTATTTTCTATGTTGGGATGTTTGTGTTCGGCCGGGTATGATTCTCAATCAGAGGCAGCTGTCAATCGTTGTCCCTGATTGAGAATCATACTAAGGCAGCCGGGGTTTCACGTGTGTTTTGTGGGTGTTTGTATCTCGTGTCAGTGTTCGTACCACACGGGACTGTTTTCGGTTTTGTCACGTTTGTTGTTTTAGTATGTGAAAGTGTTCAGTTTACGTTCATTAAACTATGACCACTTTCCACTCTGCGTGTTGGTCCGATCCATGCTCCTCCTTGTCTGAGGAGGAGAACGACTTCGACAGCCGTTACAATATCCTTGCCTATGAAGCCCTTTTTGTGCAAACCAATGATGACGGCACGTGTTTCCTTGCAGGTAACCATGTTTGATAGAGGAAGAACAATGATTCCAAGCACCACCCTCCTTTTGAAGCTTCCAGTCTGTCATTCGTACTCAATCAGCATGACAGAATGATCTCCAGCCTTGTCCTCGCCAACACTCACACCTGTGTTAACGAGAGAATCACTGACATGTCAGCTGGTCCTTTTGTGGCAGGGCTGAAATGCAGTGGAAATGATTTTTTGGGATTCAGTTCATTTGCATGGCAAAGAGGGACTTTGCAATTAATTGCAATTCATCTGATCACTCAACATTCTGGAGTATATGCAAATTGCCATCATAAAAACTGAGGCAGCAGACTTTGTGGAAATTAATATTTGTGTCATTCTCAAAACTTTTGGCCATGACTGTACATTGGGAAAGTATTCAGACCCCTGCCCTTTTCCTACATTTTGTTACGTTGCAGCCTTATTATAAAAGGGATTAAATAAAACCTATGTCAATCTACACACAGTAATCCATTATGACAAAGTGAAAACAGGTTTTTAGAAACAGAAATGCCTTATTTACATAAGTATTCAGACCTTTTGCTATGAGTCTGGAAATTGAGTTCAGGTGCATCCTGTTTCCATTGATCATCCTTGAGATGTTTCGACAACTTGACACATGTGATAAATTCAATTGATTGGAGATGATTTGGAAAGTACCACCCCCAGTAGTAGTAGTAGTACCAGTAGTAGTAGTAATAGTACCAGTAGTAGTAGTATTACCAGTAGTAGTAGTAGTAGTAGTACCAGTAGTGGTACCACCAGTAGTAGTAATAGCAGTAGTAGTAGTAGTAATAGTACCAGTAGTAGTAGCAGTAGTAGTAGTAGTACCAGTAGTAGTAGTAATAGTACCAGTAGTAGTAGTAGTACCAGCAGTAGTAGTAGTAGTAGTGTAACAGTATAACTTTAGTCCGTCCCCTCGCCCCGACCCGGGCGCGAACCAGGGACCCTCTGCACACATCAACAACAGTCACCCACAAAGCATCGTTACCCATCGCTCCACAAAAGCCGCGGCCCTTGCAGAGCAAGGGGAACCACTACTTCAAGGTCTCAGAGCAAGTGACGTCACCGATTGAAAGGCTATTAGCGCGCACCACCGCTAACTAGATAGCCCTTTCACATCGGTTACACTCAAGCCCCTTTCGACCTCCTCCTTTTCCGCAGCAACCAGTGATCCGGGTCACAGCATCAATGTAACAGTATTACTTTAGTCCGTCCCCTTGCCCCGACCCGGGCGCGAACCAGGGACCCTCTGCACACATCAACAACAGTCACCCACGAAGCATCGTTACCCATCGCTCCACAAAAGCCGCAACCCTTGCAGAGCAAGGGGAACCACTACTTCAAGGTCTCAGAGCAAGTGACGTCACCGATTGAAAGGCTATTAGCGCGCACCACCGCTAACTAGATAGCCATTTCACATCGGTTACAGTAGTACCAGTAGTGGTACCACCAGTAGTAGTAGTAGTACCAGTAGTAGTAGTAATAGTACCAGTAGTAGTAGTAGTAGTACCAGTAGTGGTACCACCAGTAGTAGTAGTAGTAGTAGTAGTAGTACCAGTAGTGGTTCCACCAGTAGTAGTAGTAGTAGTAGTAGTAGTAGTACCAGTAGTGGTACCACCAGTAGTAGTAGTAGTACCAGTAGTAGTAGTAATAGTACCAGTAGTAGTAGTAGTAACAGTAATGGTACCGGTATTTGTATTTATTATGGATCCCCATTACTCTTCCTGTGGTCCAGCAAAATGAAGGCAGTTTATACAATTTTAAAACATTACAATACATTCACAGATTTCACAACACACTGTGTGTCCTCAGGCCCCTACTCAACCACTACCACATATCTACAGTACTAAATCCATGTGTATGTATAGTGCATAGGTTGTCGTATGTGTGTGTGTGTGTGTGTGTGTGTGTGTGTGTGTGTGTGTGTGTGTGTGTGTGTGTGTGTGTGTGTGTGTGTGTGTGTGTGTGTGTGTGTGTGTGTGTGCGCGTGTGTGTGTGTGTGTGTGTGTGTGTGTGTGTGTGTGTGTGTGTGTCTGTGTCTGTGTCTGTGTCTGTGCCAATGTTTGTGTTGCTTCACATTCATAGTAGTAGTAGTTGTAGTAGTAGTAGCAGTAGCACCAGTAGTAGTACCACCATTGGTATTAGTAATAGTACCAGCAGTAGTAGTAGTAGTAATATTAGTAGTAGTAGTAGTACCAGGAGTAGTCGTAGTATCAGTAGTAGTAGTAGTAGTAGCAGTAGTAGTAGTATTACCAGTAGTAGTACCAGTAGTAGTGGTACTAGTAGTAATAGTACCAGTAGTAGTACCAGTACCAGTAGTCGTAGTACCAGTAATAGTAGTATCAGTAGTAGTAGTAGCAGTAGTAGTAGTATTAGTACCATTAGTAGTAGTATTAGTACCAGTAGTAGTAGTATTAGTACCAGTAGTTGTTGTAGTACCCCCACCAGTAGTAGTTGTAGTAATAATAGTACCAGTAGTAGTACCAGTAGTAGTAGTACCACCACCAGTAGTAGTAGTACCACAAGTAGAAGTTGGAGTATAAGTAACAGTACCAGTAGTTGTAGTAGTAGTAATATTACCAGTACCAGTAGTAGTAGTAGTAGTAGTAGTAGTAGCAGTACCAGTACCAGTAGTAGTAGTAGTAGTACCAGTAGTAGTAGTAGTAGTATTACCAGTAGTAGTATTTGCATTTGTATTTATTAATGATACCAATTAGCTGCTGCCAAAACAGTAGCTTCTCTTCCTCGGGTCCAGCAACATTAAGGCAGTTACAGTAATTCCAAAGTAAAAAATATAAATAAAATAGGCACTTCGCACAGAACACAAGAGGAACTAAGCAAGCAAGCCCAACGTTGTTTGTTTTTGTGAGAGCCATGGACTGATAAGATGAGAGATTTGCTAGTGAGGCTCTTTGTGTTCCCTCTGTGTTAGTCTCCAGGGAGATGGAGATAACAGCTAATCATACTGTTAATATATTACATCATACTGTTAATATATTACATACTTTTACTACACTGAACAAAAATATAAACGCAACATGCAACATTTTCATTGATTTTACTGAGTTACAATTCATATTAGGAAATCAGTCATTTTAAATAAATTCATTAGGCACTAATCTATGGATTTCACATGACCGGTGTCATGGCTTTGGCATCATTAAAAGTGAAGAATGTTATTTTATCAAATCAATTCTCTGTAATTATTATTACGTGATTACACTATTAATGTAAATTTAATTAACTAAGAAGTCAGGGGACCAAGGAAAATCTTCAGATTACAAAGTTATAATTTTCCTAATATAACTATAGATATTTTTATATAAATATTTTAATATCTGATCAATTAGTCTTCTTATTAATGAATTATTATTTACCTCACATCTGTCTCATTCCAAACGTCGTAATTTGTTTGTTATCTGCACGAACTTAGCCTTTCCTATAAATTATCCATACACCAATTGGCTTAATCATTTATTTACTAACTAACTAAATAATCACAGAAATACATAAACAAACGAACAGTAGATATGGTTACAAGGAAATGATAGGGGAGGTTCCCTAGTGGGCTAAGCCAATATGAAGGCCTTTTAGACAAAAGGGAATTGGGTGTGGACTGAGATCATGTGGGAAAGACCTGCTTTAGCCTACCGCCATCTGAATGGTTATGGGTCTGAATAAGTACCTGCTCTAGCCTACCGCAATCTGAATGGTTATGGGTCTGAATAACTACCGGTCTAGCCTACCGCCATCTGAATGGTTATGGGTCTGAATAAGTACCTGCTTTAGCCTACCGCAATCTGAATAGTTATGGGTCTGAATAAGTACCTGCTTTAGCCTACCGCCATCTGAATAGTTATGGGTCTGAATAAGTACCAGCTTTAGCCTACCACCATCTGAATAGTTATGGGTCTGAATAAGTACCTGCTTTAGCCTACCGCCATCTGAATAGTTATGGGTCTGAATAAGTACCTGCTTTAGCCTACCGCCATCTGAATAGTTATGGGTCTGAATAAGTACCTGCTTTAGCCTACCGCCATCTGAATAGTTATGGGTCTGAATAAGTACCTGCTTTAGCCTACCGCCATCTGAATAGTTATGGGTCTGAATAAGTACCTGCTTTAGCCTACCGCCATCTGAATGATTATGGGTCTGAATAAGTACCTGCTTTAGCCTACCGCCATCTGAATAGTTATGGGTCTGAATAAGTACCTGCTTTAGCCTACCGCCATCTGAATAGTTATGGGTCTGAATAAGTACCTGCTTTAGCCTACCGCCATCTGAATAGTTATGGGTCTGAATAAGTACCTGCTTTAGCCTACCGCCATCTGAATAGTTATGGGTCTGAATAAGTACCTGCTTTAGCCTACCGCCATCTGAATAGTTATGGGTCTGAATAAGTACCTGCTTTAGCCTACCGCCATCTGAATAGTTATGGGTCTGAATAAGTACCTGCTTTAGCCTACCGCCATCTGAATAGTTATGGGTCTGAATTAGTACCTGCTTTAGCCTACCGCCATCTGAATAGTTATGGGTCTGAATAAGTACCTGCTTTAGCCTACCGCCATCTGAATGGTTATGGGTCTGAATAAGTACCTGCTTTAGCCTACCGCCATCTGAATGGTTATGGGTCTGAATAAGTACCTGCTTTAGCCTACCGCCATCTGAATAGTTATGGGTCTGAATAAGTACCTGCTTTAGCCTACCACCATCTGAATAGTTATGGGTCTGAATAAGTACCTGCTTTAGCCTACCGCCATCTGAATGGTTATGGGTCTGAATAAGTACCTGCTTTAGCCTACCACCATCTGAATAGTTATGGGTCTGAATAAGTACCTGCTTTAGCCTACCGCCATCTGAATGGTTATGGGTCTGAATAAGTACCTGCTTTAGCCTACCACCATCTGAATAGTTATGGGTCTGAATAAGTACCTGCTTTAGCCTACCGCCATCGCACTTTCGCTCTTCTTTCAAAGTTCTATTGGATGCTGTATTTAACATTCAGCAAAGAAGAGTTTGCGTCCCTCTTCAAATAGTCTATTGGTATAAAAAATGCAAAAAAAGAATGTCCACCATTCTAATACTCTAGTCTACCTTTTCCTGCATGGGACTCCCAAGAGCTAAGGAGCATGTTTTAAGGAGAGGCTAGCTGTAAGGGGTGCATAACTGGTGTCAGGGAAATCAAATGCAGGAGAGCAGAACTTGGTGAATCGCCGGAGCAGTTTAATATATAAAACTAACGGCATACAAAACAACAAACACATGGGTACAAAACACATAGCAGGAGTACTTACAAATAAACAATTCCCGACAAGGACATGGGGGAAACAGAGGGAAATGTAATTAGGGAATTGAAACCAGGTGTGTGTGAAAACAAGACAAAACAAATGGAATATGAAAAATGGATCGGCGAAGGCTAGAAGACCGGTGACGTCGACCCCGAACACCGCCCGAACAAAGGAGAGGAGAGGATCCGACTTCGGTAGAAGTCGTGACACTAGCGGAGCACAGTTGTGTACATATTGCGCAAGAGACAGAGGATATAAGTTAGAAGCTTATTATGCATAGCCCATAATTAATTATCTAAATATAAGGCTAATATTGCATTAAATGTATTACCTGAAAGAGGTAGTCTTGGACATCAGTGCCTTCCGAAAGTATTCATACCCCTCGACTTTTTCCACATTTTGTTACCTTACAGCCTTATTCTAAAATTGATTAAACTCTTTTTTTCCTCACCAATCTACACACAATACCCGATAATGACATCACAATACCCCATAATGACATCACAATACCCCAAAATGACATCAAAATACCCCATAATAACAAATCAAAAACAGCTTTTTAGATTTGTTTTCTTATTTAGTCAAAATAAAACACTGAAATATCACATTTACATAAGTATTCAGACCCTTTACTCTGTACTTTGTTGAAGCACCTTTGGCAGCGATTACAGCATCAAGTCTTCTTGAGTATGACGCTACAAGCTTGGCACACCTGTATTTGGGGAGTTTCTCCCATTATTCTCTGCAGATCCTCTCAAGCTCTGTCAGGTTGGGTGGGGAGCGTTGCTGCAAAGCTATTTTCAGGCCTCTACAGAGATCGGGTTTGATCGTTTGATCGGGTTCAAGTCCGGGCTCTGGCTGGACCACTCAAGGAGTAGCGTCATACCCAAGAAGACTCGAGGCTGTAATCGCTGCCAAAGGTTCCTCAACAAAGTACTGAGTAAAGGGTCTGAATACTTATGTAAATGTGATATTTCAGTGTTTTATTGTATACATTTGCAAAAAAAATCTAAAAATCTGGTTTTGCTTTGTCGTTATGAGGTATTGTGTGTAGATTTGTGAGGAAAGATGTTTTAATCCATTTTTTAATAAAGCTGTAATGTAACAGAATGTGGAAAAAGTCAAGGAGTCTGAATACTTTCCGAATGCACTGTACCCGCAACAGGTATTCAGCATCACAGCTGTCTGATAAAGTAGTTAGGATGGAAACTTCCAGACAAATACATGCTCAACGTTGTTGTTGAATACTTGAAACGTTACAAGGACTGCGTTGTCTACTTTGCAAGGTGGTGGGTCGAGATTCTGTCATTTGAGGATCAAGTGTTTATGCCGCTTATGAAGTTGTGTCACAGCTACACCAACTTGCACCTGGCTCAACTATTCCGTTGTAGTGTAAACACTAGCAGCAATGTTATCATCACTTTCATTCACGTGATCCACAAGCTTTTTTTCATTAGCATCTTGAAGACTGTTCCAAGTTGGGAGAAAAAACAAATGTGCTTGCCTGTGTCTTTTCAGGGATCCTGCAGAAACTGCACGATGGTCATTGATAATACTGACATAGACGTTGCTACTCCAAGTGTGTACCATTCAATGCACTCAATCCAAGATCTGTGTCGGACAAACCCATTGTCCAGAAGTTGGGGTTTGAGAAGATCTTCACGTCTGGAGACAGGATTTTGCCAGACACAGGCTTCTTGATCCAGAACTTGATGCCTGGAGGAGTTGCTGTTAACATTCCTCAATTTCTGAACCACAGAAGGTTTACAAAGAGCAAGATATTTTTCACAAAAGACATAGCGAGAAACATGATCGATGTTGAGAGGCCAAATGCTTGACTAAAAGATTCCGAAATCCTGAGATTCATCCCACCTTATCTGCTTGATTGGGAAATAAGAACAAACAATGAGACATGAGGATTGGGTGTTGAAGAACATCTTGTCACATTGTCCAAGATGGGTTTGTGTTATGATAAGCAATGCATTTTTTGTCCAGATAAAGATGTTGATACAGCATTGGAAAAAAAACACCAAAAAAAAAATAATATTTGTTTTCCAGTCCAACAGTAGTGCATTCCTCAGGCATTCCGATGCATGGACATGCCAGTATGATTAGAGCACAAATGTCCAGTTGTAGAGCCTACAGCAGATCGAGCCTGTCGATGGACAAGTCAGTAACTCATCAAATGTGATACAATATTGTGTACAAAAATGAATTTGAAGATACACTATATATACAAAAGTATGTGGAAACCCATTCAAATTAGTGGATACGGCTATTTCAGCCACACCCATTGTTGACAGATGTATAAAATTGAGCACACAGACATGCAATCTCCATAGACAAACATTGACAGTAGAATGGCCTTACTGAAGAGCTCAGTGACTTTCAACGTGGCACTGTTATAGTACGCCACTTTTCCAACAAGTCAGTTTGTAACATTTCCGCCCTGTCAATGGTAAGTTCTGTTATTGTGAAGTGGAAACACCTAGGAGCAATAACTGCTATGCTGCAAAGTGGTAGGCCCCACAAGCTCACAGAACGAGACTGCTGAGTGCTGAAGCCCGCAGCACGTAAAAATTGTCTGTCCTCGGTTGCAATACTCAGTTCCAATCTCTCTCTAGAAGAAACATTAGCAGATGAACTGTAAGTTAGGAGTTTCAGGAAATGGGTTTCCATGGCCGAGCATCCGCAAGAGTTTGGGGAAGGCCCTTTCCTGTATCAGCATGACAATGGCCCCCGTGCACAAAGCGAGGTCCATACAGAAATGGTTTGTCGGGATCGGTGTGGAAGAACTTGACCGGCCTGCACAGAGCCCTGACCTCAACCCCATCGAACACCTTTGGGATGAATTGGAACGCCGACTGTGAGCCAGGCCTAATCGCCCAACATAAGTGCCTGACCTAATTAATGCTCTTGTAGCTGAATGGAAGCCAGTCCCCGCATCAATGTTCCAACATCTAGTGGAAAGCCTTCCCAGAAGAGTGGAAGCTGTTATAGTCTGGCGTAGCCACACATGGGGGACCAACTAGCATGTGACGAGCAGGTGTCCACATAATTTAAGTAATGTATTGTATATATAATATACTGGGGCCCTAAATGCGGTAGTCCGGCCCTGTGTCTCAGCTGTACATACAGCAGCACCCTGATATTCACCCTCCACACCCCTTTAGTCCCATTGGGAACCATGGGTAAACAACATTCCAGTAGGTCTGCAGTCCATAAACAGAGGCAGACTTAGCTTTCCCACAGGGTGTGTATGTGTGTGTGTGTGTGTGTGTGTGTGTGTGTGTGTGTGTGTGTGTGTGTGTGTGTGTGTGTGTGTGTGTGTGTGTGTGTGTGTGTGTGTGTGTGTGTGTGTGTGTGTGTGTGTGTGTGTGTGTGTGTGTGTGTGTGTGTGTATTCCCTCAGAGCGGGTAAGTGAGGATAGCATCAGATGAAACAGATTAGACAGGCTGTCCAGCAGTGTGTCTGATAAGAGCCAACCTGAAACCTGGAGAACTCAACCTCTGGGCCTGAAGAGGAGGAACGTGAGTAAAGGAATGGCCTCATCTATCTGCTATAACAGTGTGAGACGTGCCAGTGATAAGACTGTAAGCACATCGATGCGATTCAGGACACGCTAGAAAAGTGGAATGCGTCGTGACATTGGGAAGCATTTAATGTTACAGCCACGTCCAGTAGGTGGACTAGAAGCAACCAGCAGCTCAAAGATAAATAGCTGTAGTACACTGAGAATAGTGTTTACTAGAAAAGTTTATTCTAGTTTATGCTTAATATTCTGGATCTATTTGTATTCAAGTCGCCCGCTGAACACTGAACACCGGGCTGTAAATAATACACCCGACTTCACATGAAAGACTGGTGTCCCGCGCCTGCCATCTCCCTCAGCCGTGACACACGTTACTTTCACACTAACTATTTAAGTAATGATTTAATAACTGCAGACACGTTTACGCAGTCATAGCAAGACACACAGAATGTATGCATACTAGCATAGAGTCCAGCTGAGAGTCTTGCTGAGTGAGTTACTGTATTAGGACGACTGACAGATATTAAATACAGCGCCTGGCTTACTGTCTGACATCAGGTCGATACCACCTGGTAGATCTCTCGGTGCGCCAAATGGGACCAGACTAGACCCCAGCATGTCAATCATCCACATGACTCTTCAATTAATCCACTTTGATTAAATGTACGCTATTTTCTGCCAAATATGACAATATCGGTACATCCTCAAAATTTAACTGAGAATTGAGGTGGTTGGAAGTTAAATTGAACAGGAACACCCCTGAAGAGAGTGAATATTCGTGAGACTTCATAGTGTTCTTTGTTATGGTTGATCGGCACTCTAGAAGACAGTGAGCGCTTCCGCATCGACCCGTAGCGTGCTGTCATTGCGGGAGAATGAATAACGCAAAATGTAGCATATTAAATCAAATACCAAGGAGACGAACACGGATTATACAATGTATCTATGTGGTGGGGTTCATGGTAAGTGCAACATTGTAACCTTTTTTGAAGGCTACATTTGAACACGAAAGAATTGAAGTCACGCTTTAAATACGTACGTTTTTTGGGCGACCCGACCAAATTCACATAGAAATAAAGTTATGAATATGATATAATAAAGTAATAGAGTTATAAATATGTAATTGCCATTGAAAGTAAGTCTAAGAATCGGTAGATCGGTTATATGTGTGTGCATTTTTTCTATGCTTCCCGTTCTTAACTTTAGTTTTTGCATCTTTTACTTTCAGTTTTGTACAGCAGCTTCAAACAGCTGAAAATACAATATATTTGGTTATGGAAAAGATATTTCACAGCAGTTTAGATGGTAAAATTATTATCTACACGATATATTATTTTTTTGTCACATAAACTGAAATTAGACAAACTATTAGAGTTTTAGCAACAGTGTATCTTAAATAGAGAGAGTGAGATAGAGAGAGAGAGAGAGTGAGAGAGAGAGAGATAGAGAGAGAGAGAGATAGAAAGAGACAGAGACAGAGAGAGAGAAAGAGAGAGAGAGAGAGACAGAGAGAGAGAGATAGAGAGAGAGAAAGAGAGAGAGAGACAGATAGAGAGCAGTGCTCACATTGGACATTGAACCTGATAGTTGAGGCAAATGCTTGCTGATGACATCAGTTTTTTTAACTGTTGTCTTTTATCAACTTTACAGGGGCTATTTCATGACATTAGGGGCTGTTATGCTATGTAAAATATTGATTCTGGTTTAGGCGGTTCCATCATACAGTGGGGCAAAAAAGTATTTAGTCAGCCACCAATTGTGCAAGTTCTCCCACTTAAAAAGATGAGAGAGGCCTGTAATTTTCATCATAGGTACACTTCAACTGTGACAGACAAAATTAGGGAAAAAAATCCAGAAAATCACATTGTAGGATTTTTTATGAATTTATTTGCAAATTATGGTGGAAAATAAGTATTTGGTCAATAACAAAAGTTTATCTCAATACTTTGTTATATACCCTTTGTTGGCAATGACAGAGGTCAAACGTTTTCTGTAAGTCTTCACAAGGTTTTCACACACTGTTGCTGGTATTTTGGCCCATTCCTCCATGCAGATCTCCTCTAGAGCAGTGATGTTTTGGGGCTGTTGCTGGGCAACACGGACTTTCAACTCCCTCCAAAGATTTTCTATGGGGTTTGTGATTTGGAGACTGGCTAGGCCACTCCAGGACCTTGAAATGCTTCTTACAAAGCCACTCCTTCGTTGCCCGGGCGGTGTGTTTGGGATCATTCTCATGCTGAAAGACCCAGCCACGTTTCATCTTCAATGCCCTTGCTGATGGAAGGAGGTTTTCACTCAAAATCTCACGATACATGGCCCCCTTCATTCTTTCCTTTACACGGATCAGTCGTCCTGGTCCCTTTGCAGAAAAACAGCCCCAAAGCATGATGTTTCCACCCCCGTGCTTCACAGTAGGTATGGTGTTCTTTGGATGCAACTCATCATTCTTTGTCCTCCAAACACGACGAGTTGAGTTTTTACCAAAAAGTTATATTTTGGTTTCATCTGACCATATGACATTCTCCCAATCTTCTTCTGGATCATCCAAATGCTCTCCAGCAAGCTTCAGACGGGCCTGGACATGTACTGGCTTAAGCAGGGGGACACGTCTGGCACTGCAGGATTTGAGTCCCTGGCGGCGTAGTGTGTTACTGATGATAGGCTTTGTTACTTTAGTCCCAGCTCTCTGCAGGTCATTCACTAGGTCCCCCCGTGTGGTTCTGGGATTTTTGCTCACCGTTCTTGTGATCATTTTGACCCCACGGGTGAGATCTTGCGTGGAGCCCCAGATCGAGGGAGATTATCAGTGGTCTTGTATGTCTACCATTTCCTAATAATTGCTCCCACAGTTGATTTCTTCAAACCAAGCTGCTTACCTATTGCAGATTCAGTCTTCCCAGTACTTATTTTCCACCATAATTTGCAAATAAATTCATTAAAAATCCTGCAATGTGATTTTCTGGATTTTTTTTCTCATTTTGTCTGTCATAGTTGAAGTGTACCTATGATGAAAATTACGGGCCTCTCTCATCTTTTTAAGTGGGAGAACTTGCACAATTGGTGGCTGACTAAATACTTTTTTGCCCCACTGTATATGAAATTTGAGACCCTGACCTGCAGGCTACCACAACATACATCAAATGTATTAAACATTGTGCCTGCATTTGCCAAAAAATGCATTAATGGATTGTTCTGCAGCCAGTCACTCTAATGCTGATCCAGCTAGTCATAAGAGACAGGTTGAGAACCCATCACAGCACTGTCAAAAAAACCTGTCCAGCAGAATCCAGTCCTTGGAAATCTGTGTTTTGCTCTGAAGGACTTGTTATTCTGAGAAGATCAGGGTCTTCACAAGAACATCAGACTCCATAAAACATATGATAAACCGGGTGGTTCGAGCCCTGAATGCTGATTGGCTGAAACCACAGGTATGCCAAAAAAAGGACTATTTACTAGTCTAGTTACGTTGGTATTCAGTTTATAATAGCAATAAGGCACCTTGGGGGTTTGTGGTTTATGGCCAATATACCATGGCTAAAGGCTGTATCCAGGCCCTCTACGTTACGTTGTGTGTAAGAACAGCCCACACCTCCTCAGGCCTTATTGTTTAAATAGAATATTAATGGATATCCTGTGGTACAGGATTAGGCTGACGTCAGGTTTATTGAATCTTATGTGGATTGGACACACACTTACTGTAAACTCACAGAATTGGAGCGTTACAGATGCGTTTAAAGACAGTATGATAAAGGTTTTATGTGTAATGCTATCCAGATAATACGTATAGAAGTGAATGCTACAGAGTGTCTCAAGAACATTCTCACCCAAAGCCTACTCCCTAGTGGGAGCTCTGATCCACTCTCTCTGTCTCTGTCTCTGTCTCTGTCTCTCTATCTCTCACACATGCACTAACTCCCACACACTATACGTTTGGTCCCAGTTTGAATGCAGAGTTAGTTGAACGGAGGGACAATTAAACAGTCCGTTTAATAGGTAGGGCTGTGACATAGCAGGAGCTACAGCGTGACTTCAATCAAGTCTCTGGCAAGAGCTTCTCTGGAGACGGCCTCACAAATGCAGATGAACAGGGTGGGAGAGTGTCTATTTCTCTCCTCAGGCCCTGAGCTCTCTCTCTGTTTAGGCTAAACTCACAAAACATCAGGCTGGATTAGCTGTACCTTTAGGTGCCTAGTTCATCTCTTTAACCCCCTTCCACAGAGCAGAATCTATCGCTAACAACAATGGTGGTTTGTCTAGCAGTAAAAAACAAAAACAAAAACATCTGTTTTATTGTTGGACATAAAACACTGTAAACACCAAGAAATCAGCTAATAGAGCAACACGTGATAGTATACAAATGTAAGCAAGTTATTAAATTATTCCGTTTCAGTCAAATATTATATCTGTTTGTGCTTCTTGCGGTCATTTTGCAGTCTACAAATTATTTGTAATTATGTTCCGGGACTCTGACCATCCGCTCAAGAAAAATCATCCCGCGGCAGAATCAAGTTGATGATCGCTGCTCTAGTGCCTCGTGACCGTGCTGAATGTAAATTGCAGCATTTGTGAACCCCTGTCACGTTCCTGACCTGTTTTCTTTTCTTTTGTCTTGTATTTATTTAGTTGGTCAGGGCGTGAGTTGGGTGGGTTTGTCTATGTGTGATTTTCTATGTTGGGATGTTTGTGTTCGGCTGGGTATGATTCTCAATCAGAGGCAGCTGTCAATCGTTGTCCCTGATTGAGAATCATACTTAGGCAGCCTGGGTTTCACGTGTGTGTTGTGGGTGTTTGTTTCCGTGTTTGTGTTTTCGCCACACGGTACTGTATAGGTTTCTGCACTTCGTTTATTTGTTTTTGTAATTCAGTGTTCAAGTTTCGTTATAATAAATCATCATGAACACTAACCACTCTGCGTATTGGTCCGATCCATGCTCCTCCTCGTCTGAGGAGGAGAACGACTATGACGACCGTTACAGAAACACCCACCCCAAAAGGATCAAGCAGAGTGGGAACAGACAGCAGCAGCAGCAGAGACCGAGGACACAGGACTCGTGGACTTGGGAGGAGATCCTGGACGGCAAAGGACCCTGGGCTCAGCCAGGGGAATATCGCCGTCCCAAGGTGGAGTTGGAGGCAGCGAAGGCAGAGAGGCGCTGGTATGAGGAGGCAGCGCGGCCACGCGGTTGGGAGCCCAAGAGTCAGCCCCAAAAATTTCTTGGGGGGGGGGGGGGACGCGGAGTGTGGCAAAGCCGGGTAGGATACCTGAGCCAACTCCCCGTGCTTACCGTGGAGTGAGAGGGCGTCGTACTGGTCAGACACCGTGTTATGCGGTAAAGCGCACGGTGTCCCCAGTACGCGTGCTTAGTCCAGTGCGGGCTATTCCACCTCGCCGCACTGGCCGGGCTAGGTTGGGCATCGAGCCGGGTGTCATGAAGCCGGCCCAACGCATCTGGCCTCCAGTGCTTCTCCTCGGGCCGGCGTACATGGCACCAGCCTTACAAATGGTGTCCCCGGTTCGCCAGCATAGCCCAGTGCGGGTTTTTCCACCTCGCCGCACTGGCAGGGCTACGGGGACCATTCAACCTGGTAAGGTTGGGCAGGCTTGGTGCTCAAGAGCGCGTGTCCTCCTTCACGGTCTGGTTTTTCCGGTGCCACCTCAGAGCTGTCCGTCTGTCCCGAGCCGTCAGAGCTGTCCGTCTGTCCCGAGCCGTCAGAGCTGTCCGTCTGTCCCGAGCCGTCAGAGCTGTCCGTCTGTCCCGAGCCGTCAGAGCTGTCCGTCTGTCCCGAGCCGTCAGAGCTGTCCGTCTGTCCCGAGCCGTCAGAGCTGTCCGTCTGTCCCGAGCCGTCAGAGCTGCCCATCTGTCCCGAGCCGTCAGAGCCGCCCGCCAGACAGGAGCAGCCAGAGCCGTCCGCCAGACAGGAGCAGCCAGAGCCGTCCGCCAGACAGGAGCAGCCAGAGCCTTCCGCCAGACAGGAGCAGCCAGAGCCTTCCGCCAGACAGGAGCAGCCAGAGCCTTCCTCAAGACAGGAGCAGCCAGAGCCTTCCGCCAGACAGGAGCAGCCAGAGCCTTCCGCAAGACAGGAGCAGCCAGAGCCTTCCGCCAGACAGAAGCAGCCAACAGACTGCATTCACTTTTTTTTTAATTATGTGATCAAAGGTCATGTTTGAGTTTTCACTGCAGTCAACTGCAAGTTTTCAGCAGTTGCTCTTCACCAACATCAACTCTTCACCATTGTGGGAGGCTTTGTTGGCAACCAATCATAAGGGTCTCACTAATTGATTGTACAATGTGTACACCCATACTATGATATTATGATTTCAGTTTGTGATTGTGTGATATAAGTGTTAGATACATGTTTACTTCGACATTATAAAGAAAACCTTGTATAAAACAATGGCACACTGCCATGTTGATCTGAACCTTTGCTGTTGGAAAACCATAGTAGTGTCTGACTTGGTTGCTTTAGTTGTACCACTTTACCATGACGTTGTCACTGAGTCTACCTTTAAATGATAAAGTCAATCTCAATGTGACCCGCCACATTCAGAAGCTTGAAAATCCCATCAGGAAAAAAACTTGAAAACTTAATTTGAATTCCGCCCCCAAAAGCTAAAACTGAACATAATTCATGATGCTTTTAATTTAGTTTGTTTTGCAGTCAAAGATAATAGTTTCAGTATAGGTTTAGTTTTTAAAACAGGTTTGTGAATTATTTTATTTCAGTTTACTAAATCGTTTTTGGATGATTATTTTTCATTTCAGTTTTCGTTTACTATAATAACCTTTGATTTTTGACACTCATTTGCGTACTGGTTGAAGGTCACTAGACTGAAGGTACAAGGACTGATCAGACAGTACCAAATGTTCTCTAAACATCACCCCGAGAGGCTTGGAAGAAGTCAAAAGACAGTGATTTTTCCACCTGCTACAGAATCACAGTGTTCACAATGTCATCAGTACAATAATAATCCGTTTGTCCTCAGTCCTTGTGCCTTCAGTAGCTCTGGCGTCAATTACTACCACAGGAAACGAGAACAACCTATAGCAGTCAGTGACACGTCTAGTGACCGTCAACCAGCACACAAACAAGTGTCACAAATAGATCACTGGAAATCATGTGTGTTACAGAAAGGGAAAACTAAAATACACGAAGCATTGTGTTAATCACTCTAAACTGAATGAGAACTTTTCATCTTACATTTCCCCACTACAAACTTCTTCCTGGGTGTTTGTTGTGGTTGTTGTTTATATGTTGTCTATGACATTGTCTTTACTGTAGCTTAACAGTGTTTGAACTAAAAGAACACCTGCTGCAGTCACTCAGTCTATACTCTCTCTCTCTCTCTCTCTCTCTCTCTCTCTCTCTCTCTCTCTCTCATACTCTCTCTCTCTCTCTCTCTCTCTCTCTCTCTCTCTCTCTCTCTCTCTCTCTCTCTCTCTCTCTCTCTCTCTCTCTCTCTCTCTCTCTCTCTCTCTCACACACTCTCTTCTGTCTCTGTCTCCTCAACAGGACCTGTTTGCGGTGAGCATGATCATTCCCCTGCTGAGTCACCATGTCAAGGCACTGGGGGCCAGCCCCACCGTGGCAGGCTTAGTAGGTATGAAGATGATGAAGATATAATAGCAGGAAAAAAAGGAGAGTTCACATCAGTGTCATAGTTTTTAATATGTTTTTATACATCAGAAGTGGCGGTATAATTTAGCTGTAGCTGGCCAACCTGGGAAATTTAAAAAAAATACTTTTATTGCATGAAATATTGTATGAAACAAATGGATAGGGACCTGTGAGGACAACATATGAAGGAATTGTCTTTTTCTGCTAAATAAGCTTTCTTTCTGCGTGTGAAATCACCAGCTGATATACTTACTCCTTTCATATCACTGTGAGCACTGATTGAGTTCACAGGGTCTGATAGCTTATGCAAAGTGCTACAGCGGCTTACATCATAGGCAAGCTGTAATCATAAATATCTCTAGCGGCTAGCGGCTCACCACTGTTAGCATTGGTCTATTAACAACAGTTCAACATTCAGAATGGGTCATAATCTGTACCTAATGCAATGGTTTATGTTTCAGGCTCCACATATGGGATCCTACAACTCTTCTCCAGCACTATAGTTGTAAGTACTGACGGTGTTCTGAAGACAGACAGTAGTATTGTGGTACTGTATGTCTTGTTGAACGCCAGTGTGTTTCTAGTATGACAGCATAGAGCAGTCACACACACACACACACACACACACACTACCTTAAGACCTTACCTGACATGGTGTTTGTGTCCTTTGGTCTCCACAACAATGTCAACATCTGAGTTTCTGATAGGACGTCAGCAGTGACCTGGAGTTTGATGCTCAACCATGCACTAACCACTAACACTCCATTAACATCCACAAATTCCTCTGAATCTACGTCTCTTAACAAGGTTGATACTGTATGCTGAGAGAGGTCTCCTCTGAAGAGAGACAGAGGTTCTCAGAGTAGAGTCATGAGAGGCACTTCCCCTTCCCCCACAGTCTCCTGAAATTGGTTTAAATCTCAGGGGTCATGAGACGAATTAAAGGAGGAGAAGGAATCGTTTGTGGCCCCAGTGAACAGACAGGGAGGGAGGGATGGGTTGATGGAGGGAGAAAGGAGGGAGGAAGGGAACAGCCAGGTCTCTGTGGTAATCCCCACAGGCCACATCCAGTATACAGCAAATTCAATTGATTTCATTATACCGTGTGTGATGATTGTGGTTGTGATCGGCAGGGCAGCTGGAGTGACGTGGTCGGGAGGCGGTACTCTATGCTGATGTGTCTGCTGCTGAGTGCTCTGGGCTACTGCTTGCTGGGGATGTCCACCAGCATCGCCCTGTTTCTCCTGGCTAGGATCCCTGTGGGTGAGTCAGACTGGGGGAGAGAGGGGAAGGTAGAAACGATTAGGTGAGTCAGGGAGGAGACTTCTTACTTCAGAGGCTTTAGCCTCGAAATACCTCTACCATTCATCTGAGTCTGAATCGTTCAGGTATGTAAAAAAACAAAAATGCTTTGATGTTTTATATGCACCGTGACTGTCAGTAAAAACAGAATTGATCATTAACATTCTGTTAAACACAAACATAAAAACAACTTCTCTGTCATGTGTCCGCTCCCTCTCGCTCTGTCCTCCAGGGCTGTTCAAGCACTCCCTGTCCATCTGCCGGGCCCTGCTGTCTGATCTGGTGTCTGAGGTGGAGCGCCCCCTAGTGATGGGACACTTCAACGTGGCCTCCAGCATGGGCTTCATCTTGGGACCCGTGGTGGGGGGCTACCTCACTGAACATGAGGGAGGCTTCTACATCTCATCCTTCACCTGTGCCGCCATCTTCCTCCTCAACGCAGGTAGGTGGGGGTTCTCCTGCGCCGCCATCTTCCTCCTCAACGCAGGTAGGTGGGGGTTCTCCTGCGCCGCCATCTTCCTCCTCAACACAGGTAGCTGGGGGTGAGGATGAGGACAGGAGATGGGGCAGGGAGGGAGAGGCAAGGAGAGAGAGGGGAGGAGCAGGAGAGTAGGCAAAGGGTGTGCAAGGCACTTATGTTGGTATTCCCAATTCCAACCAATTCTAAATCACACCTTAACTCTAGGCACTGTGTGGATGTGAAAGGATGGGATGTGTGCTGTCTAACCTTGTGTTTGT
Organism: Salvelinus fontinalis; assembly: GCF_029448725.1. Taxonomy (NCBI): domain Eukaryota; kingdom Metazoa; phylum Chordata; class Actinopteri; order Salmoniformes; family Salmonidae; genus Salvelinus; species Salvelinus fontinalis. Next base: position 3,790,556 of record NC_074687.1, read on the forward strand.
TGTGTTCCATCCAGGTCTAGTTCGGCTGCTTCCCTGGAGTGATGCACTAACCCTACGCACCGATGCTAACTCCGACAGCAGCGCTAGCAATGCCGGCTGCCACGACAACGACAACCACTTCACCTCAACACAGCAAAACTGCTCCCAAGGCAACAGCAACAACCAAACTACAGCTTCGGCGGCAGCGGTCACGGGATCGGTGGCTCCAGAGAAGAACCAGAGGAGCTGGAGCTGGGACCTGGACTGGGGGGAGGAGTCCCTGCTCCCTTCTGCCTGGCGTCAGCTCTCTTCGGTGGGCTCCAAGATTAGCAGTGTGGCCTCCTCGGACATGTGGGACCTGTTCCTGGTGCGTCTGCTCATGGCCATGGCCATAATGCTGTACTACAGTAACTTCTCCCTGGCCATGGAGGAGCGCTTCATGCTGAATCCCAAGGCCACAGGTTATCTAATCAGCTACAGCTCTACCCTGGGGGCCCTAGCCGGGTTCTTGGTGGGACCCATCACTAAACTGTACGGTAACAAAATGTCGGCACTGTTGCTACACTCTTCGGTCGTCACGTGTTGCCTGATCCTGCTCTACGCCGCAGCGCCCAGTGTCTGGCACGTGTTGTTAAGTTCCACTTTCATCGCCATCTCTACAACCATCGGACGCACCTGCATCACTGACCTGGTACTGCAGAAAGGGGGCACTCACGCCAGCGGCACACTCATCGGGGCGGGGCAGTCAGTGACTGCGGTGGGGCGCGTGCTCGCCCCCCTGCTCTCGGGGCTGGCCCAGGAGTTTAGTCCCTGTGGGCCCCCGATTCTGGGGGTAGGGTTGGCGTTAGCGGCTGTCGTCCTGCTGCTGGTCAGGGTGCCAAAATGGGACGTGAGGGGCAAGATGAAAGATGCATAACTCTAAGTCACACACAGTGAGAGAGGGAATGAATGAGAGAGTGAATGAATGAGAGAGGGAGTGAGATCAAAACTACCACAGCACTGGAGACAGAACTGATGCAGAACTGTTGGGGTTGGTTTTTGTTGACGTGTCAGCTGGGTGTTGTTTCATTGTTTGTTTTTTTAGCTGTCGGTGACAGAGCCACAACTCCAGCTCTGTTGGTTGGGTCTCGATGTGATGACATCACTGCACCGATAGGACCCAGGTCATCATCAGCATCGCTCTTCTCCCCCTTTCAGTCCCCCAAACAGACCGGGTCATCATCAGCATGGCTATTCCCCACTTCAGTCCCCCAAACACAGGCGAATGCAAAATGTTCAGTGTTGCCAAGGCGACCGTGAACAAAGCCAGCAACCCTCTGTAAAAGTCATGGGATGTTGTCCATGCTAAGTTAGCTTAGCGTAGGTCAACAGCATGTCAGTGGCTCATTAGGTTCTTATAACCTAGAAATATTCAAATGTTTATGTCTCTAGTGAGAGGCAATAATTCAATTAAAAGCAACAACATATAAGTCTAATGTTACTCTAATGTAATCCTGCTCTTCCTTAATAACCACTACAAATAGTCCAGGAAAGTATTGGTACTGAAAATGCTAATTTCCCTAAAATGCTCTGTTTCTGACCTGTCTTATGAGGGTGGACAGCAGGTGAAGGGGCTCCTCTTTCCTCCTCTGGCGCCACATTCTATTTTCTCTCCCTTCTCACAAAAGTGTGCACTCCGTCACCCTCCCTTAAGGGTTGAACATATTTAGATTAGTGTGAATACAGCCACACCAATCCAGTGCTTTTGAATCCTTTTGGGTGAGTGATCTAGTACACACTGGGGAAATGGATCAGAACTTTAACTGAGCTTGAGTACTGGTTGTCCACAGACACATATCTAGGATTCATTTACACTTCCTAAATCCTAACCCTAACCATGTGTGGGGAAGTAAAACACATTTTCTAAGGATCTTAGGTCGGTGTCTGTGGGTAACGTCATCCTACTTCCTTTTAACCACTACGGTATCAGGGCCGTTTCAAAGGAAATGTTTACTTTTATAAAAATATATAATGTATTTTAATTTTATATTACTTTCCCTTATTGAGTTTATTCAAATTCAGAAATGTACTGTTAATTATTATTTTGATATGAATTATCTTATTTTGAATGGAGTTGCCCTTACACTGACCCAAATGCTACTGAATGTTATGAAGACAATTATTGTACTGAATGATTCATATAAAGGAAGTAAAGATCATACCATTTGGCAATAAAATAAGTATATTCCTAAACATGTGAATGTTCTTGAATGTAAATGTCAGTTCCATAACTTCAGTTAAATTTTTTTCGATTTGATGATGGATGACTGATAGTTTGTGAGCTTTCTTTCTCCTACAAGGTGTTTTTAGCTCTGTTGCTAATGCTGAGTTCATGACATCTCATCATTTCATAAATATGAGCATATGCCTGGAGAAAATCCACTTGAACGTCCCTCCAACTAGTAATTACTAGTGTCAAACTCGTCTAACATCCCTGAGCTCCGACTTCTCCAATATGTTGAACTCTATTTATATATTTTTTTCAACACTATAACTTTATTACAAGCATAATAGCTGTACTTGTCGTTTATAGTTGTAGCAGCTTGTTTGTCATTAGCCAATCAGCTTTCTTAAAGAGCTCAAAGCACGTGAATCCACACACCTTCTTGCTCCCGGTTTACCAGTAGTATTTTCAGAGTTTTTCATGAGCTTAGCATCAGACTTTAAACACTGATCCATCTCTGCAATACAGCAACTAGAACGACTATTTTGTCAAGAAATAAGGTGTCATTTCAACATTATACAGCAAGATTTTATTACTTAACTAAAGTAACACAGATAGTCAGAGCAGTGTTCATGAAGACCCTGTTAAGATATTACTGGTCTGAATATCAGACACAAGGACAAACAAAAAAACAGAAAAGCTAGAAGTTAAGAAGTGTCTTTCCTGAAAGTGTCTTCACTTGCATAGAGATATACCAATGTATTAAAATCTACTAAATAATGTAATTGAAATCTTGCAGGTAAAACCAGGGGTGAAAGTAAATCAAATGTCTTCCTGGTATAGTACAAGCATGTGTACACATAAACATAATGTAGAATGACAAATAGAATCTCTATTAATTTAATAGGATCTCTGTGAGTCTAATAGTGAAGATGAGTCTTTTTGAATTGTTTTACTTGATATCTTATTTAGAGTGTTGTGTTGCAGGAGTCTTTGCTCTTCAGAGAGTGGTTGGTTGTAGACCAGTGGTTCCTAACTGGTTTTGCCTTGGGACCCAAATTGAATCAGGTTGTCTCAGTCACGATCCAATATTGGCATCACAAACATTTTGGGGGGCAAAATGCAATCTGGAAAACTATTTTTAATACTATATTGATAGTAAATGTACAAATTATATGACAAGGGAACAACAGTCCCACTTTTTTCATTGTCAATAATTACATTTTGCACATATTCTTGATGAAGAATGTTATGCTCACTGGTTTAAGATCTCAAAAGCAACCAAATCTGCTAGTAACTCAATATGGAACACTGTTTTAAAGAAAAATAGTTCAGAGGTTAAATTATAATAAAAATATAGGTTCATTATCAATTCTACACACTTTCTACCTGGTTTTAGTTGTTTAAGTTCAGACTAGGGTATTTAAAAAAAAAATTTTTTTTACACTGACCCATTAAAAAACTCCCAGTTGAGAATCACTGTAGACAATCCAATTATCCATTCCCCTTGGCTTGTAGGGCATTTTAATCTTGTGGTATTTGACACTTCACAGTTCTGAGATTCTGGAGTTGTTGTAGATTAGAACCCAAGACAGCCTATAGCAGTCCTCCTGCTACTTTCCTGACAGCTGATTAGTCCTCAGGGGTTCTAGGGTTTCCGAGTCTTCCACTGTGGCCTGAGCAGGGGTTTCTGCGTTCCGCTGTCGTCACGGTCACCAGGCTCTGCAGCCCAGGCTGGGGTTGGTGACAAGGGCTGCTGCTCCCCCTCTGGCCTGTGGTCACCGCTGCCATGGTCACCTGAGGAGCCATTATCAGGGCCGTTGGAGGGGTCGTGGCGAGGGACGGGTATCCGGGAGTCACTGGAGGAGGAGTTTAGTCGGGACATGCCACGCCCCCAGGCACCTCTTCCTCCACTCCTCTCATCCACCAGGTCCACTACAGAGCTAGAGGGCACCTCTGTCAGTGTGTTCAGCCTGCGTAGGGGCAGCATTGCTCGAGATGAGGAGCGACTGGGCTGGTTAAACCTGGAGCGGGCTGATGGGTAATCCACCTCCGACATGGTCTCATCATCATCATTACCTGAGTGAAAGAGAGAGAGACATTGTCAATTTAGTTTAGGATCCAAGCATTGAAGTGCAAAGAGCCTAAATATTGTAGAGATTATAGAGTGACACACACACACTTTATTTTGAGCATCACCTGTATGCCTCAGTCTCTGAGGAGGGAACTTTGAGTCCAGACTCTTCCCTGGAGGGAGAGAAAAGTACTTCTGGGATTTGGCCTCATTCTGAGAGAAAGAGAAAAGGGAGGAGATGAGAGGGGAATAAAGAGAGAGATAAGCGGTTGTACACTTTGATCACAACAAAGGGTTTTCCTGTAACATTTTTTTTTATCAAATCATGAAATGCTGTACACAGACTAGACCTGCATTACTAACATTAATACTAAAATATTTAGATGAATATCTATTCTAACATTAATACTAAAATATTTAGATTACTATCTATTCTAACATTAATACTAAAATATTTAGATTAATATCTATTCTAACATTAATACTAAAATATTGAGATTAATATCTATTCTAAAATTACTAATAAAATATTTAGATTAATATCTATTCTAACATTAATACTGAAATATTTAGTTTAATATCTATTCTAACATTAATACTAAAATATTTAGATTAATATCTATTCTAACATTACTAGTAAATGATTTAGGTTAATATATGTTCCTAATGTAGAGTAACAGTCAAACATGTGGACACACCCACTCATTCAACGGTTATTCTTTATTTTTACTATTTTCTACATTGTAGAATAGTGAAGACTTCAAAACTATGAAATAACACATATGGAATCCTGTTGTATGAAAAAAGTGTTAAACAAATCAAAATATATTTTATATCTGAGATTCTTCAAGTAGCCACCCTTTGCCTTGATGACAGCTTTGCACACGCTTGGCATTCTCTCAACCAGCTTCATGAGGTAGTCACCTGGAATGCATTTCAATTAACAGATGTGCCTAGTTAAAAGTTTATTTGTGCAATTTCTATAATTCTTAATGCATTTGAGCCAATCAGTTGTGTTGTGACAAGGTAGGGGTGGTATACAGAAGATGGCCCTATTTGGTAAAAGACCAAGTCCATATTATGGCAAGAAAAGCTCAAATAAGCAAAGAGAAACGACAGTCCATCATTACTTTAAGACATGGTCAGTCAACCAGGAGAATTTCAAGAACTTTGAACGTTTCTTCAAGTTCAGTCGCAAAAACCATCAAGTGATATGATGAAACTGTCTCTCACGAGGACCGCCACGGGAAAGAAAGACCCAGAGTTACCTCTGCTGCAGAGGATATGTTCATTCGAGTTACCAGCATCAGAAATTGCAGCACAGAGTTCAAGTAACAGACACATCTCAACATCAACTGTTCAGAGGAGACTGCGTAAATCAGGCCTTCATGGTCGAATTGCTGCAAAGAAACCACTACTAAAGGACACCAATAAGGAGAAGAGACTTGCTTGGGCCAGAAAACACGAGCAATGGAGATTAGACCGGTGGAAATTTGTCCTTCGGTCTGATGAGTCCAAATTTGAGATTTTCGGTTCCAACCGCCGTGTTTTGTGAGACGCAGAGTAGGTGAACGGATGATCTCCACATGTGTGGTTCCACCGTGAAGCATGGAGGAGGGGGTGTGATGATGTGGGGTTGAGCTGCTGGTTACACTGTGATTTATTTAGAATTCAAGGCACACTTAACCATCATGGCTACTACAGCATTCTGCAATGTTATGCAATCCCATCTGGTTTGCACTTAGTGGGACTATCATTGTTTTTCAACAGGACAATGACCCAACACACCTCCAGGCTGTGTAAGGGCTATTTGACCAAGAAGGAGAGTGATGGAGTGATGCATCAGATGACCTGGCCTCCACAATCACCCGACTTCAACCCAATTGACATGGTTTAAAATTAGTTGGACCGCAGAGTGAAGGAAAAGCAGCCAAGAAGTGCTCAGAATATGTGGGAACTCCTTCAAGACTGTTGGAAAAGCATTCCAGCTGAAGCTGGTTGAGAGAATGCCAAGAGTGTGCAAAGCTGTCATCAAGGCAAAGGGTGGCTATTTTGAAGAATCTCAAATCTCAAATATATTTTTATTTGTTTAACACTTTTATGGTTACTACATGATTCAATTTGTGTTATTACATTGTTTTGATGTCTTCACTATTATTCTACAATGTAGAAAATAGTACAAATAAAGAAAAAGCCTTGAATGAGTAGGTGCATCCAAACTTTTGACTGGTACTGTAAGTCCGTGTGTTCCGCACCGGTCCGTTTAAGCTGCCGGGTCGGAGGCTGCGTCGGATGCTAGTGTGCCGTCGGATCAGGATCTCTTTTGTCCGGCTGTCGTTGGGCAGGGAGTGCTTGGTGGTGTACGCCGTGGTCTGGAAAAACACACAGAGAAACATACAATACATAAGACACACCCACCGTCTGATAACACGCACTATAACACACAACACATGACATAAAACACACACTGCATAGAAAATCGGATACAACGCCATCGTGCAGCAGAGGCCAACATATTGAAGGAAACACGCCCAATCTAACATGGGGTTTCTACATACAGTAGCTCTATCTGTACCACCCTGCTTTAATCTCCTAATGACAGACACACTAATGACAAACACACTAACTACACACACGCTAATGACACACACACTAACGACACACACACTACATTTACATTTAAGTCATTTAGCAGACGCTCTTATCCAGAGCGACTTACAAGTACATACATTCATACTTTTTTTGTACTGGTCCCCCGTGGGAATCGAACCCACAACCCTGGCGTTGCAAGCGCCATGCTCTACCAACTGAGCTACACGGGACCTACACTAATGACAAAAACACAAATGACACACACACTAATGGTACACACACTAATGACAAACACACTAACGACACACACACTAATGACACACACACCAATGGTACACACTAATGACAAACACACTAATGACACAAACACACACAAAAACTGCACACACACTAATGACACACAAACTAATGACACACACATACACACACTAATGACACACACACACACTAATGACACACACACTAACTACACACACACACACACTAATGACACACACATTAATGGCACACGCATTAATAACACACACACACTAATGACACACACACACACACTAATGACACACACACACACACACACTAATGACACACACACACACACACACTAATGACACACACATTAATGGCACACGCATTAATAACACACACACACTAATGACACACCCACACACACTAATGACACACACACACACACACACTAATGACACACACACACACACTAATGACACACACACTAATGACACACACCCACACTAATGACACACACACTAATGACACACACACACTAATGACACACTAATGACACACTAATGACACACACACACACACACACACACACACACACACACACACACACACACTAATGACACACACACTAATGACACACACACTAATGACACACACACAAATGACATATACACACACTAATGGCACACACACTAATGACACACAAACACTAACGGCACACACACTAATGCCACACACACACACACACACTAATGACACACACACACAACCACTAATGCAACACACACACTAATGACACACAAACACTAATGGCACACACACACAACCACTAATGCAACACACACACTAATGACACACAAACACTAATGGCACACACACTAATGACACACACACACACACACACACACACACACACACACACACACACACACACACACACACACACACACACACACACACACACACACACACACTAATGACACACACACACACACACACACACACACAATCACTAATGACACACACACACACACACACACTAATGACACACACACACAAATGACACACACACACACACTAATGACACACACAGAATCACTAATGACACACACTAATGACACACACACACTAATGACACACACACACACAATCACTAATGACACACACACACACACTAATGACACACACACACAAATGACACACACACACAGACTAATGACACACACACAGACTAATGACGCACACACAATCACTAATGACACACACACACACACACACACACACACACACACACACACACTAATGACACACACACACTAATGACACACACACACACACACACACACTAATGACACACACACACACACACACACACACACACACACACACACACACACACACACACACACACACACACACACACACACACACACTAATGACACACACACTAATGGCACACACACTAATGATACACACACTAATGACACACACACACACACACACTAATGACACACACACACACACACCAATGACACACACACACACACCAATGACACACACACACTAATGACACACACACACACTAATGACACACTAATGACACACACACACACACACACACACACACACACACACACACACACACACTAATGACACACTAATGACACACACACACACTAATGACACACACACTAATGACAAACCCACTAACGACACACCTAATTGCAGCAGTATTCTCTTAATAACACAATGACACAGCAGTCCTTACAGAGAGAGTGCTTTTGCCTACACTCCTAAATACACAACGAGAGTGGATTTTACACACCCCAGCTTTTATGTTTTACCACAATACCCTCTTCTTTCTGTGCCTGTGGCTCTGGGCAGTCACCCAAACGTAGCTGGCCACACCCTGACCTGTCTGAACCATGATGCTTATCTGAACGATACCTGGCTCTGTTTGTGTCTAACGAGCTGCCGTACCTCCCTCTCTCCTAGAAAACACTCATCACTACAGAGAGACGCCCAATGCCCCTAATAAACCCATTGCCCCTAATCCAATATACTTCACTTCTGTAGATCTGAGAGGATTGGATAGGTATAAGCATCCCTAGGTTATTTGTGTAATGGGTAGATCTAGAACACGGGTTTGGTGATCAACAGACACTCTAACCGGGGCGGCAGGTAGCCTAGTGGTAAGAGCGTTGGACTAGTAACCAAAAAGTTGCAAGATCAAATCTCCGAGCTGACAAGCTAAAACATCTGTTGTTCTGCCTCTGAACAAGGCAGTTAACCTACTGTTCCTAGGCCATCGTTGAAAATAAGAATTTGTTCTTAACAGACTTGCGTAGTTATTAAATAATGGTCAAATAGAAAAAATAAAAAAAATGAAATGATGGCCGCATGGTGGAACAAAGAGCTGTCAGACCTGTTTTAGGGCTTAGGAGAGTGGAAGTCGAACGGTTCCAATAGAAAGTCAACACATCACATGATGAATGTCGAAACCAATGATACAATGAGATCTGTGGCAGTAACGGGTGTATTTGCGTTTGTGTTGTGGGGGGGGGGGGGGGCTGTGAAGGTGTGGGCAGATAATAAGATAAGGTCACAGAGAGAATCCCAACACAAGCACACTCCCTGTGGCTCGTTTTAAAAAGGTGAGGTCGCTTATGGAAATGTACTGCCGACCACAGGCATTATGCAAAACAGCACACACAGGTATGGAAGCACAAACTTTCATGTAACAAACAGGGCTCTGCGTAAGGTAAACCTTGTTAACTTCTTATGGTTGCAGGGGCAGTATTGAGTAGCTTGGATGAAAGGTGCACAGAGGTGCCCATAGTAAACTGCCTGCTCCTCAGTCGCAGTTGCTAATATATGCATATTATTATTCGTATTGGATAGAAAACACTCTGAAGTTTCTAAAACTGTTTGAATTATGTCTGTGAGGCAAAAACCTGAGAAGTTCCACTTCCTGTTTGAATTTTTTCTGAGGTGGCAGATTTTCAACCAAGCTCTCATTGAAATTACAGCGAGATATTGATGAGTTTTCACTTCCTACGGCTTCCAATAGATGTCAACAGTCAATAGAACTTTGTCTGATGACTCTAATGTGAAGGGGGGCCGAAGGACACAGGAATTAGTCAGGTCTGCCACGAGCTGACCATGCTTTGACCACGCGCGTTCACGTGATAGGCAGCTCCATTCCACCACTCATCTGAAGTCAATCTAATTCTCCGGTTGGAACGTTATTCAAGATGTATGTTAACAACATTCTAAAGATTGATTCTGTACATCGTTTGACATGTTTCTACTGACTGTTACGGAACTTTTGGACATTTTGTCACGTTATAGTGGACGCACTTTGTGACTTTGGAATCTACCAAAGTAGCTAATTGGACATAAATAACGGACATTATCGAACAAATCAAGCATTTATTGTGGACCTGGGATTCCTAGGACTGCATTCTGATGAAGTTCATCAAAGGTAAGGAAACATTTATCATGTATTTTCTGGTTTCTGTTGACCCCAACATGGCGGCTAATTTGGCTATTGTTCTGAGCTCCGTCTCAGATTATTGCATGATTTGCTTTTTCCATAAAGTTTTTTTGAAATCTGACACAGCGGTTGCATTAAGGAGAGGTATATCTATAATTCCATGTGTATAACTTGTATTATCATCTACATTTATGATGAGTATTTCTGTTGAAACGATGTGGCTATGCAAAATCACTTGATGTTTTTGGAACTAGTGAATGTAACGTGCCAATGTAAACTCAGATTTTTTTTGTTATAAATATGAACTTTATCAAACAAAACATGCATGTATTGTGTAACATGAAGTCATATGAGTGTCATCTGATGAAGATAATCAAAGGTTAGTGATTAATGTTCTCTCTGCTTTTTGTTAAAGCTATCTTTTGCTGGAAAAATGGCTGTGCTTATTGTGGTTTTGTGGTGACCTAACATAACCGTTTGTAGTGCTTTCGCTGAAAAGCATATTTGAAATCGGACACTTTGGTGGGATTAACAACAAGATTACCTTTAAAATTATATAAAACACATGTATGTTTGAGGCATTTTAATTATGAGATTTCTGTTGTTTGAATTTGGCGCCCTGCACTTTCACTGGCTGTTGTCATATCGATCCCGGTAGCGGGATGCAGCCATAAGAAGTTGTTAAGGAATCGACTCACCCGTTGTCTGATCTTGTACATGTTCTTGGACAGAATGTCATGCATGTTCATCAGGTCCGCAGCCGCAAACTTCCTCTTGGGTTTACCAGAGCCCTTCTTCTCCTCGCTAGAGGAACAAACACAGAAATAACAGAATGTTTAAACACGATATCATCTTTGTAAATGATATCAGAAATAGGAATGGTGGAGTTATGTCACACATGCAGCTAACAAAAATATATGGAAGTGTCTGCTCTACCCAAAATTACAACCAACTAATTGCAGCATTACCACAAAATTGGAGGAGGCAAGTGGAAGGGGGAGAAAGTAAGGAACTCGTTTGTTGGCCTTGCATTAAAGACCGAAATTGCTGATAAATAAAAAAGTATACCAGTTTCATTTAAGGACCAACAAATGTACAACTGTGACATATAGACGGCAAAATAATAATCTCTCAAAAGAGATGATTGATGTACAGATTCCATGGCACATGGTCTATGAACTGATACACAAATACAACCATGCCAGTTCTGCAGATTCTGCTGCGAAGAGACAGAATCATTAGATCACTTGTTTTGGTACTGTCCATATGTAGCTTATTTTTGGTCGCAGGTTCAGGAATGGCTGAAGAATTGGAACATTTATCTGGAGCTAACTGTGGAAATAGCACTTCTGGGGGGGGTTGAAAAGCCATAGTTAATCGATCATTAATATAATAATACTCTTCGTAAAAATGTTCATCTTTAATTTACAACCTGTAGAAACTATGTGAATAGAAAGGTTCAGAACTGTTGTGAAACATCAAAACATAGTTGAAAAATATATGGCAAATAGAAATCAAAACTGGATGGTTTTCAGAGACAGATGGGAGGGTTTGAGTGGAGCACAAAGGTGGTACTAGAAATAACAAGATAACTAATATAAAATATACTGTGTCCATAAAATGTATATGCAGTGCATTCGGAAAGTATTCACACACAGCAAAACTGAGCAATCGGTGGAGAAGTTTGCCAAAATGCACCTAAAGGACTCTCAGACCATGAGAAGCAAGATTCTCTGGTCTGATGAAACCAAGATTGAACTCGTTGGCCTGAATGCCAAGCGTCACATCTGGAGGAAACCTCCAGACCAGCATCATGCTGTGGGGATGTTTTTCAGCAGCAGGGACTGGGAGATTAGTCAGGATCGAGGGAAAGATTAACGGAGCAAAGTACAGAGTGATCCTTGATGAAAACCTGCTCCAGAGCGCTCAGGTCCTCGACTGGGGGCGAAGGTTCACCTTCCAACAGGGCAACGACCCTAAGCACACAGCCAAGACAACGCAGGAGTGGCTTCAGGACAAGTCTCTGAATGTCCTTGAGTGGCCCAGCCAGATCCCGGACTTGAACCCGATCGAACATCTCTGTGCACAACGCTCCACATCCAACCTGACAGAGGTTGAGAGGATCTGCAGAGAAGAATGGGAGAAACTCCCCAAATACAGGTGTGCCAAACTTGTAGCGTCATACCCAAGAAGACTTGATGCCTTTACTGAGTAAAGGGTCTGAAATCTTATGTAAATGTGATATTTGTCATTTTTTGTGCAAACATTTCTCAAAAGTGGTTTTTGCTTTGTCATTATGGGGTATTGTGTGTAGATTGATGAGGGGGGAAAAACAATTTAAAAATGCAATTTAATTAATTTTAGAATAAGGCTGTAATGTAACAAAATGTGGAAAAAGTCAAGGGGTCTGAATACTTTCCGAATGCCCTGTATATATTTGATATACCGTATAAATATTTACACCAAAAAATATTTGGGGAATTGGAAATGATGCAGACAATTAAACTGATGGAAGCCACAATCTATCTGCAAAATTAAAGCGGATCTATCCCCTAAAAAAATAAAGAAATTACAGAATGCTTAGGTATTACCCATTATAATCTGGGTGGTTAGAGCCCTGAATGCTCATTGGCTGACAGTCGTGGTATACCATGGGTATGACACATGATTTATTTTTACTGCTCTAATTACGTTGGTAACCAGTTTATAATTGCAATAAGGCAACTCGGGGATTTGTGGTATATGGCTAAGGGCTTTATCCAGGCACTCTTAGTTGCGTTGTGCTTAAGAACAGCCCTTAGCCTTGGTATATTGACCATATATCAAACCCTTCTGGACTTATCGCTTAAATACCCATCTGACACGTTGAGGTTAAAAGGGTAATGTGTGAGGGATGATGGGTGGATAAGATGAGAGACAGCAGGGGGGACAGATAGAGACACAGAGAAAGGGACAAGGCCACAGAAAGACAGAGAGAGAGAGAGAGAGAGGAAAAGAGAAAGCAAGAGAGTGTGAGAGAGAGAGAGAGAGAGAGAGCAAGAGAGAGAGCAAGAGAGTGAGAGAGAGAGAGAGAGCAATCGAGAGAGAGAGAGAGAGAGAGGGAGAACAAGCGAGAGAGAGAGAGCAAGAGAGTGAGAGAGAGTAACGAAAGAGAGAGAGAGAGAGAGAGAGAGAGCAAAAGAGAGAGAGAGAGTGAGCAAGAGCTAGAGGGAGAGAGACGATAAACGTACTGTAGAGGGACAATGGAGGAACCAGCGTTGATGTCGCCAGACACTGTGTCCAGTATCTCCATTGCGTTCTGCAGCTCCAGCTTCTTGTACAGAGCCACAATGCTAGACTCTGCCCGGTTATCCCTGATCAGGATCTTACGCAGGATCCGGTTATTAAACTTCAGAAACCTGACATAGGGGTTGGAGAGACGGTTATTAAACTTCTTAAACCTGACATAGGGGTTGGAGAGACGGTTATTAAACTTCAGAAACCTGACATAGGGGTTGGAGAGACGGTTATTAAACTTCAGAAACCTGACATAGGGGTTGGAGAGACGGTTATTAAACTTCAGAAACCTGACATAGGGGTTGGAGAGACGGTTATTAAACTTCAGAAACCTGACATAGGGGTTGGAGAGACGGTTATTAAACTTCAGAAACCTGACATAGGGGTTGGAGAGACGGTTATTAAACTTCAGAAACCTGACATAGGGGTTGGAGAGACGGTTATTAAACTTCAGAAACCTGACATAGGGGTTGGAGAGACGGTTATTAAACTTCAGAAACCTGACAAAGAGGGCAGATACTAAACATTATCACAGACACTCACAGACAGAAGCATTTCATAATACCCATGGAAGCAATATTAAACTCCTGCCTTGGTGTTCACACAGAGTTATATAAACTGGATAGATGTAAGCTCCTCCCAAAGCCCTCCAAAAGGCTGTGGCTTATGTTCATGGAAACAAAAGAAGAGAGGGAATGGGGCTGTGCTTTGCTTCATGGGATGAGGACAAGTTCTGACTAGCAGAGTTGACCTAAGATGACTTAAAAAGGACACCAGACAAACCCGTTCTGGTGTAGAGAGGGGTGTAGTGAGGATATGGGTCATAGAGGGGATGAGGGTGTATTGTTACAGTGGAAGGACTGTACATT